>NC_069502.1:493978403-494278403 GCF_027579735.1 Bombina bombina
AGTTACCTAGTTAAAATAATAACAAATTTACCTGTAAAATAAATCCTAACCTAAGATATAATTAAACCTAACACTACCCTATCAATAAAATAATTAAATAAACTACCTACAATTACCTACAATTAACCTAACACTACACTATCAATAAATTAATTAAACACAATTGCTACAAATAAATACAATTAAATAAACTATCTAAAGTATAAAAAATAAAAAAGAACTAAGTTACAGAAAATAATAAAATATTTACAAACATAAGAAAAATATTACAACAATTTTAAACTAATTACACCTACTCTAAGCCCCCTAATAAAATAACAAAGCCCCCCAAAATTAAAAATTCCCTACCCTATTCTAAAATACAAATATTACAAGCTCTTTTACCTTACCAGCCCTGAACAGGGCCCTTTGCGGGGCATGCCCCAAGAATTTCAGCTCTTTTGCCTGTAAAAAAAAACATACAATACCCCCCCCCAACATTACAACCCACCACCCACATACCCCTAATCTAACCCAAACCCCCCTTAAATAAACCTAACACTACCCCCCTGATGATCTTCCTACCTTGTCTTCACCATGCCAGGTTCACCGATCCGTCCTGGCTCCAAGATCTTCATCCAACCCAAGCGGGGGCTAGACATCCACTGAAGAAGTCCAGAAGAGGGTCCAAAGTCTTCCTCCTATCCGGCAAGAAGAGGACATCCGGACCGGCAAACATCTTCTCCAAGCGGCATCTTCTATCTTCTTCCATCCGATGACGACCGGCTCCATCTTGAAGACCTCCAGCGCGGATCCATCCTCTTCTTCCGACGACTAGACGACGAATGACGGTTCCTTTAAGGGACGTCATCCAAGATGGCGTCCCTCGAATTCCGATTGGCTGATAGGATTCTATCAGCCAATCGGAATTAAGGTAGGAATTTTCTGATTGGCTGATGGAATCAGCCAATCAGAATATAGTTCAATCCGATTGGCTGATCCAATCAGCCAATCAGATTGAGCTCGCATTCTATTGGCTGATCGGAACAGCCAATAGAATGCGAGCTCAATCTGATTGGCTGATTGGATCAGCCAATCGGATTGAACTATATTCTGATTGGCTGATTCCATCAGCCAATCAGAAAATTCCTACCTTAATTCCGATTGGCTGATAGAATCCTATCAGCCAATCGGAATTCGAGGGACGCCATCTTGGATGACGTCCCTTAAAGGAACCGTCATTCGTCGGGGTACATAGGTAGTTTATGGGTCGGGGTTTAGGGGTACATAGGTAGTTTATGGGTGTTAGTGTACTTTAGGGTACAGTAGTTAAGAGCTTTATAAACCGGCGTTAGCCAGAAAGCTCTTAACTCCTGCTATTTTCAGGCGGCTGGAATCTTGTCGTTAGAGCTCTAACGCTCACTGCAGAAACGACTCTAAATACCGGCGTTAGGAAGATCCCATTGAAAAGATAGGCTACGCAAATGGCGTAGGGGGATCTGCGGTATGGAAAAGTCGCGGCTGTAAAGTGAGCGTTAGACCCTTTAATCACTGACTCCAAATACCAGCGGGCGCCCAAAACCAGCGTTAGGAGCCTCTAACGCTGGTTTTGACGGCTACCGCCGAACTCTAAATCTAGGCCTCAGTGCTTTATCACATGTGAGTAGGTTTGATTCTGCCCTTCGTTTTCATTTTCGTTGGATTCCTTACTGGTTTGTACCATGAGGCGCTTTCCATCTTTTGTATTGTAGAACCTTTTTCCCTGTCCTAGAAGAGCTGCCTAGCATCTGGTACTATTGTATGGGTTTGGAGATCTCTGTCTGACATCTGGAGAAATATTTGGTACTCCTGGAGAAGTATTTGGTACTCCTTTGGACTCCATCTATATAGCACGATTGTGTGCTTTATATATATATATATTTTTTTTTTATTTGTTATTTTATTTTTTGTTTTGTTTTTTCATTGTACCTATTGTATGGTTATTATTACTTGTTTTTTCTGAGCTATACTCTTTTATATTATATATCCTATTTTCTCTATCTGTATTGAAGAGTTATGATTATCTTTATTTTATTTATATAGAGATATATATTTAGTTATATATATATATATATATATATATTTTTTTTTTGTATAGTATTAATTAGTATAGATTTTGATATATTATTTGGTGAGGCGCCTCTTACTGATATTTATATATATATATATATATATATATATATATTCTCTGGGATATAGTACCACTCTTACTGATACTCTCTGGGTTATAGTGCCACTCTTCCCTGATATATCTGATTGTCTGATTGTTTTATTAAATGATTTTAATCCAACAACTTTTAGATGGCAGAGAGCTTAAGGGGCAACCCTGCTGTGCACACAAATGGTTTGTTCTACTATATTGCGCATCACATGGCCACAGTTTTGGTATAAAAACAGCAGAACAACCTTTCTACTTTCAGTTAAGCGTATAAATCATAGTGAGAATGGGGAAAATCTGTGATCTAATACTTTGAACATGGCATGATAAGTGCAAGACGTGCTGGACAAAGCATATCTGAAACGGCAGTACTCCCAAACTTCTCACATACCACAGTTTCAAGGGTGTATCGAGAATGGTGCAATGAACAAAAAACATCCAGTTAGCGGCAGACCTATGGAAGAAAAATGCTTGTTGATGAGAGAGGTCAGAGGAAGATGGCTAGACTTATGCCAGCAAACAGACAGGCCACAATTTTGCAAATTACATCAGAATTTAACCTTGGCGCGGAGAAAAACATATTGCAATGCACCACTAGGAACAACTTGTCGTGGATGGCCATATTGGGTGCTGTTGTTATCATAGAAGAACAAGAGAGCATGTCTTCTTTAGGCACAACAACACCAGCACTGGACCACCCAAGAATGGAAAAAGGTTGCTTGGTCTGACAAGTCAAAGTTCCTAGTGCGTGATGTTGATGGCAGGCTCCAAATTTGGCGAAAACAGTATGAATCCATGGACCCGTCATGTCTAATGAAAACTGTGCAAGGTGGTGGGGCAGTGTTATGGTGTGGGGAATGTTTTCCTTTCACATGTTAGGTCCATTGATACCCTTACATCCCCGTCTGAATGCCACAGCTCTAGAATCAACTGTCACAGCCTGCTTTTCTGTGGTACCAGTGACAGGTGGACTTCCAGTGTCTGTGCTGGTTCTTGACCCTTCTACTTCTAAGATTTACACATCTAACATTGTAGATCTGATTTATTATAATGAAGGGAAAATACCCACCCGCATCATGGGCTGCAGATGACTATATCCAAGGATCTTCTGATACCCTACACTGCAGATATCCTCCTATTTCCTATTGTGGGCAACCGGCTCTCATACCTCAATTGCACTCTGACTGCTAGCCCCGATACCGGTGCTGTTGATCTAGATCTGATGTATGTCTTTAATTAGTTATATGTCTACAACCCCACTGCACAGCTTAAAACCATTTCCTTTAGCTAAATCTTTAAAAATACACAAGCCTTTACAGCCACCTAAAGATGCTATATATCCAAACAGATATATGTCCTCAGTAACCCTTACTATAAATCTGCTGCTTTTCTTACTGTGTTCATTGTGTTAATAGTATTTTGGAACAGGAAATGGGAAAGGGGGCTCTAGACATTAAAACAGTAGCCAGGCAGTTACTAAGGGGCATATTTATGATTGTGCAAGCGGACATGATCCGATATAGCATATCATGTCTGCTGCACATCGGTAAATGCCGACAGCATACGCTCTCAGTATTTATCATTGCACCAGAAGTTCTTTTGAACTGCTGGTGCATTGCCGCCCCCTGCAGATTGCTGGTGCAATGCCGCCCCCTGCAGGGGGTGTCAATCAACCCAATCGTATTCGATCGGGTTGATTTCTGTCGGCCGTCTCAAAACAGGCGGACAGGTTATGGAGCAGCGGTCTAAAGACCGCTGCTTCATAACTTCTGTTTCCGGCGAGCCTTTAAACACGATAGGGGAATGTCCTTTTTTGACATTCCAATAATAAAAAAAAAACGTTTCCTTTGACATTTTTTTCTTTACAATTCCATGTTTAGAATGTTATATTATAAAACATTATATTTGCCTTATGAGAAAACTAATTGATAATAGCATAAAATATGATTCAAATATTAATTCTTATAGTGCAAGTCTTTACTATTTAATGTTTCAGTGTTTCAGATGTGTTTTCTTAGAAGGAATGCAACATTTAACGTAGGGAATCAAGATTAGTTTATAATAAGGAATGTCAGAATGTTCTGCAAACATGCAACATGTATTATTTTAAATGACTGTGCTGAAACATTTGCCCAGTGGTGCCTGTGGGAGCCATAAATGAGAAAGGGATGGTGGAGAACCAATAAAAATCATTTTGGGACCCAGTATTGGTTCATGACCTGTAATTTAAAAACCCTGTCTTAGATTAATCTGTCTGTGTTGCTAAAAATGCTTATAATTTCTGTTTATTTTCCTGAAACAAAACTGCAAAACTGCTAAACCATTTCTGCTTTAAAATAAAAAAGGAGTTTAATGCAATGCCTGATTTTTATCTAGAAACTATTAAAGGGGCATTAAGCGCCTTGTAATTAAAATATTTATTTGCAATAAACTATCTTACTGGATACATTTACAAATCTTTAAATGCATTATAGCCTTGTTTGTTGCAATTGCTTTTCAACAACCAACTCTACCCACTACCTGCATTATTTAGAGAAGCCATTCAGAACTTGTTACTTTAGTAGACACATCTAGCCACATTTATTTTGTTAGCAAAACCTGGATTGTTTTCCAGTTCTTATTCTTTCATCCTCTGCTAATGCCAACTATGGTAAGATATGTGGCAGGGTTAGTGAATCCTGTCATGTGCAATCAGTTCTCAGACTCTCAAGAAAACTCTCGCCAGACATTAATTACAGCAAATGTGAGCAAAACAATTATAAGATGTTATTGCAAAGATGTTTTTCTTAATATACATAATTAAACATTTATATTAATATTAATATCAAAGTGTTTACTGTCCCTTTAAATCTTGTACTTATTAAGAACTAGAAATGTTTAATATAATAAAGTGCATTTGGAATTACTGTGGTACGGTTAACTAAACAATGGAAGGGTTAAAGATAAAACATTTCAGATAAAGCTGAACATTATGCTGCCTTCCAAGCTATTTTCCTGTGTTTTGAAGGGGCCTCTTCATTTCCTTCACTGATAAAGACAAAATATGCAGAATGATATTGACAAAATGCAAATGGAATTTAAATGTCTGATTTAACGAATGAAAAATAGCTTTAAGTTTATTATGAAAAAAAAAACCACTATACAAATGTGCACGGGAATACAGTAAACACTGCATACAGAACATTTACATGTGTATTAATACAGGAATAAATTAATGATTTGTGTAACTTTTAATCTGACCATAAAGTGATTTACTAGATAAGGCCTACTAAAAAGATTTATTGATGTCACAGAATTGCTGTAATAGAAATTTCTCCCTATGGACTATAATACAGCTAGATGAGAAGTTTTGCGGTATGGTGCAGTACGGCTATACTGCTGAAAAATTGGCCATTGCGCGTGGAATGGCAGGTCTCCCGTATTACAAGTTGCGGCGGTATAGCTATACCGCAAGCATTTTAGCCTGTAACACATTGATCCATTCGGCACTCAAAAATTATGTTTGAGTGCGGGATTTTCCATTGCGCCGTATTACAGGTTGTGCGGCCCGGCTAAAATGCTTTTGCGTTACAGCCTATACCGACACGATCCATATCGCGATCTGAGACCCGTAGTGATGGATTTTGCAAAACAAAAATGTTTTACAAAATTCATAACTAAAATGTTACAAAGTACACTAATAGCCATAAACTACCTATTAACCCCTAAACCACCACCCTCCCACATCACAAATACTATATTAAACTTATTAACCCCTAATTCACCGCCCACCCACATTGTGACTATTAAATAAACCTATTAACCCCTAATCCGCCACCTACCCACATCACCAACACTATATAAACCTATTAACCCCTAAACCGCCATCCCCCACATAGCCAACACTATAATAAAGTATTAACCCCTAAACCGCCAGCCCCCCACATCGCAACTAAAAAATATTAACACACCATACACCGCACAAAAAGAGAAGGTTTTTCAGGAACTTGTAATGGCAGCACTATGGAAAGTGCGATAACGCTAACATTTTTTGCGTTATTTACACACCCAATATATTGCACAACTTGTAATCTTTCTGTTTGTGAGGCAAATAAAGAGAATTATACACATTTAATGGTACTAGGTTACTTAGGAGTTTTCTCACTAATATAGGTGAAGCCAAGCAAGCTCCCTTCATATGCTGCCTATGGGCTGGATTACGAGTGGAGCGCAATTTAGCGCTTCAGTTCCAGCGTAAACTACACTAGACAGAGGCTTTTCTTGCACATCGGGTTGCACTTGTACTACAAGTTGAAAGTAAAAAGTCTGCATGCAAGCGAAGACCCGACTTCTTCTCCCATAGACATCAATGGAGAGCGAAAACTAAAAAAAACAACATTCATACTAAGAGGATAACTCGACCGCGTTTATTGTAGTGCGCTAACCCCGACATGAATTATTAATATTTCACGATCCAATGTTCTTCACATATTATTATTATTATTATCGGTTATTTGTAGAGCGTCAACAGAATCCGCAGTGCTATAAACAAAGGGGGAGTACAACAAAAAGAAATATAGGGATCAAATGGGTAGAGGGCCCTGCCAAGAGTTTTACTGTTGTAGTCAGCTCTTAAGAAGGTGATCTACAAACAGCTGGACTCTTAGGCTTACATGCTAAGGGGGTTCAGGGGATAGCAATGGAGGGGTGGAACTGGTATAAAGTAAGGTTAGCATAGGTTGTATGCATCCCTGAACAGTAGAGTCTTTAGGGAGTGCTTTATGCTTTCAAAACTAGGGGAGAGTCTTATGGAGCGAGGCAGAAAGTTCCACAAGATGGGAGCCAGTCTGGAGAAGTCCTGTAAATGGGAGTGCGATGAGGTAACCAGAAAGGAGGAGAGTAGGAGGTCATGAGCAGAGCGAAGGGGACGGGAGGGAGAGTATCTGGAGACATGGTCTGAGATATAGGGGGAGCAGTGCAGTTAAGGGCTTTGTATGTCAGAGTGAGAATTTTGTGTTTGATCCTATTGGCAAGAGGAAGCCAGTGAAGGGATTGGCAGAGAGGTGCAGCAGATGAAGAACGACATGTAAGGAAGATGAGTCTGGCAGAGACATTTATTATGGATTGTAAAGGAGCTAGGCGGCAGGTGGTGAGACCAGGGAGGACAGAGTTGCAGTAATCGAGGCGGGAAAGAATGAGAGAGTGGATTAAAATCTTAGTTGCGTCTTGTGTAAGGAAGTGTCTAATTTTCTAGATGTTTTTAAGGTGGAAGCGGCAGGCTTTAGCCAAGGACTGAATGTGAGGAGTGAAAGAAAGATCTTAGTCAAATGTGACCCCGAGACATCGGGCATGTGGGGTAGGGGTAATGATGGAGTTGTCGACAGTTATAGAGAGATTGGGGGTGGAGATTTTGGAAGAAGGGGGAAAATGAGGAGCTCAGTTTTGGAGAGATTTAGCTTGAGGTAGTGAGAGGACATCCAGGAAGAGATGTGAGAAAGACAGTTAGTGACACGGGTTAGCGAGGAAGGAGATAGGTCTGGTGCAGAGAAGTAGATTTGGGTGTCGTCGGCCTACAAATGATATTGGAAACAGTGGGACTTTATTAGGGAACCTAGTGATGACGTGTAGATTGAGAAGAGAAGGGGACCGAGGACAGAGCCTTGCGGTACTCCGACAGAAAGTGGTAACGGGGCAGAGGAGGCCCCAGAGAAGGCTACACTAAAGGTACAGTTTGACAGGTAGGAAGAGAGCCATGAAAGGGCCGTGTCACAGATTGGAGGGTTTGGAGCAAGAGAGGGTGGTCAACAGTGTCAAAGGCTGCGGACAGATCAAGAAGGATAAGCAGAGAGAAGTGGCCTTTTGATTTTGCTGTAAGTAGATTGTTGGTAACCTTAAGAATAGCTGTCTCTGTGGAGGGATGGGGACAAAATACAAATTGCAATGGGTCAAGAAGGCAGTTTAACGTAAGGAAATGGGATAGGCGTGCATATACTAGTTTTTTGAGAAGCTTTGATGGAGGAGGGAAATAGGGCAGAGGTTGGATGGGGAGGTAGGATCAAGGGAAGGTTTTTTTGAGGATAGGTGTGACCAGTGCATGTTTCAGAGATGAGGGAAATATACCAGTGCTGAGGAAGAGGTTGAAAATGTGTGTTAGTATAGGGGTAAGGGTAGCAGAGAGGGAGGGGAGTATCTGTGAGGGGATAGGGTCAAGGGGACAGGTAGTGAGGTGAAAGCGCAGTATAAGTGCCGAAACTTCTTCCTCAGTAACACATAGAAGAATATGTTCTAATTAATCTTAAATAAATATTTCTATATATATCTGATGAATTTTTTGGTAAAATATATATCCATACCTATATACATACTGTAAAAAATATAGCTATATTCTATGGTTTATTTAGAATATGTTACAGTATGTTTAATAATTTTTAATAATTTTTATTAATGTTTTTTAATATTTTATATTTCAATAATGCACTTTAAGGTTACTAAGTTTTCATGTGCATTCATCCCAACTGCTTTAAATCTAAATCACAAAACCTGATTTGCAAAACGGTTATTTTACATTCCTATGTTATTCACATACACCTAGATGATGAGTTGTGCATTCGTGTTTTAACACTGAAAGAAATGGTAATTTCAGCGTTAAAACAGCACCGCAGCCATTACAAGTCTTGACGGTATAGCTGCACCACAAGCTTTTGATCCTGTACCGCAACATCAGTCCCGCACACGTAAAAATTACGTTTTTTCATGGGACTTCCATAGCGCTGCCATAACGAGTTTTGCAGTCAAGCTAAAAAGCTAGCATTGTAGCCTATACCGACAAGATCCGTTCTGCAATCTAAAAGCAGTAGGTATGAGTTTTACGCTACAAAACTGTAACATAAAACTCATAACTAAACTGTTGCAAAGTACACTAAACTACCTATTAACCCCTAAACCAAGGCCCTCCTGCATCAAAAAATACTATATTAACATTATTAACCCATAAACTGCCACCCTCCCGCATCCCAAATACTATTTGAATATTATTAACCCCTAATCTGCCGTCCGCCCACATCGCCCCCACTGTACTAAAGTTATTAAGCACTATACCGCCGCCACTATAATAAACCTTTTAACCCCTAAACTGCAAGCCCCCCACAACGAAATATACTAAAGTAAACTATTAACCCCTAAACCGAAAGCCCCCAACATCGCAATAAACAAAATTAAACTAGTAACCCCTAAACCTAACGTCTCCCTATCTTTATATTAAAATTACAATTTCCCTATCTTAAATTAAATTAAAACTTACCTGTCAAATTAAAAGTACTAAGTTTAAACTAACAATTAAACTAATATAATTATTAAACTAAAATTAAACTAACTACCAATTAAATAAAACTAAACTACACATAAAAAAATCCTAACATTACTCTAAAAATGACAAAGTATCTAATTGCAAAAAAATAAAAAAGACTAAATTACAAAAAAATAAAAAACACAAAATAACGAAAAATAACAAATGAAATGATCAAAAATAAAAAATAATTACACCTAATCTAATAGCCCTATAAAAATAAAAGAGCCCACCCAAAATTAAAAAAGACCTAGCCTACAATAAACTACCAATAGCCCTTAAAGAGACAATCAGGTCAAATTACATCTTCATGATTCAGATAAAGCATGTAATTTTAAACAACTTTCCAGTTTACTTCTATTAAAAAAAATGTGCACAATCTTTTATATTTACACTTTTTGAGTTACCAGCTCCTACTGAGCATGTGCAAGAATTCACAGACTATACATATATGCATTTGTGATTGGCTGATTGCTATCACATGGTAGAGGGGGAGTGGAAATATACATAACTTCGACATTTGTTAGAAAAAAATCTACTACTCATTTGAAATTCAGAGTAAATGCTATTGTATTGTCTTGTTATCTTGCATTTGTTGATTATGCAAATCAACTGTGTTTACTGGTCCTTTAAAAGGGCCTTTTGTAGGGCATTGCCCTAAGTTAAACAGCTCTTTTACCTGTAAAAAAAATACAAAGATCCCCCCAACAGTAAAACCCACCACCCAAACAACCCCACAAAATAAAAAACCTAACTCTAACAAGAACCTAAGCTACCCATTGCCCTGAAAAGGCAATTTGTATGGGCATTGCCCTTAAAAGGGCATTTAGCTTGTTTAGGAATAGTCCAAACCCTAATGCAATATAATGAGAGCTGCTTAAGTCCTATTGGCTGATTTGAACAGCCAATAGGATTTTAGCAGCTCTAATTCCTATTGGCTGATTTAAAATTTTCAGCCAATAGGAATGCAAGGGACGCCATTTTTAAATGGCTCCCTTGCATTGAAGAGTCAGTGTACGGCGGCAACCATATGAAGAGGATACTCCGCGCCGGATGTCTTTAGGATTGACCCACTCCTCACCGCCGGGATCAAGATAGAAGATGCCGTCTGGATGAAGATAGAAGAGGCCGTCTGGATGAAGACTTCTCGTCGCCTGGATTGGGACTTCGACGCCGGGAATAAGATATAAGAGGCCGTCTGGATAAAGGCTTCTCGCCACCTGGATGAAGATCGTTCAAGCGGGACTTCAAAAACTGTAAGTGGATCTTTGGGGTTTAGTGTTAGGTTTTTTTTAAGGGTATTTTGGGTGGGGGGTTTAGATTAGGATTTGGGCAGCAAAAAAGCTAAATGCCCTTTTAAGGGCAATCCCCATACAAATACCCTTTTCAGGGCAATCGGTAGATTAGGTTTTTTTATATAGTTTTTTTTATTTCATGGGTTTGGGGGGGTTGTAATGTTAGTGGGTCTGTGTAAAAAAATTTCAGGTAAAAGAGCTGTTTAACTTAGGGCAATGCCCTACATATGCCCTTTTAAAGAGAATGTAAATTTTGATGCTAAAGTGCCCAGTTTTTAAAAATTCAATTAAAGACAGGGGCACTTTAATTCATCAAAATTTACATTTCACTCCTGTTGTGAAAAAGAAATTACCTTTTAATCTTCACAGCAGCTCCAGCTTCCTCCACCCGTTGCAAAGCCTCTTCCTGGATCTAAAATGATCCAATCAGCCAATAAGATTGAGCTCGCATTCTATTGGCTGATTGGAACAGCCAATAGAATGCAAGCTCAATCCTATTGGCCGATTGGATCAGCCAATAGGATTTTTTCTACCTTAATTCCGATTTGCTGATAGAATTCTATCAGCCAATCGAATTGAAGGGACGCCATCTTGGATGACATCATTTAAAGGTACCGTCATTTAGTGTTAGTCGTCGGATGGCAGAGGATGCTACATGTCGGATGGCTTGAAGATGGACCCGCTCCGCCCCGGATGGATGAAGATAGAAGATGCCGCCTGGATGAAGACTTCCGCCCGCCTGGAGGTCCTCTTCTGCCCGGATCGGATGAAGACTTCTGGCCTCTGGAGGACCACTTCTGCACTGTTGGGTGAAGACATCTCAAGGTAGGGTGATCTTCAAGGGGTTAGTGTTAGGTTTTATTAAGGGGGGATTGGGTGGGTTTTAGAGTAGGGTTGGGTGTGTGGGTGGTGGGTTTTAATGTTGGGGGTATTGTATTTTTTTTATAGGTAAAAGAGCTGATTACTTTGGGGCAATGCCCCGTAAAAGGCCCTTTTAAGGGCTATTTGTAATTTAGTATAGGGTACGGATTTTTATTATTTTGGGGGGCTTTTTTATTTTATTAAGGGGATTAGATTAGGTGTAATTAGTTTAAAATTCTTGTAATTATTTTATTATTTTCTGTAATTTAGTGTTGTTTTTTTTCGTACTTTAGTTTATTTAATTTAATTGTAATTAATTGTAGTTAGTTTAGGTAATTAATTTAATTATAGTGTAGTGTTAGGTGTAATTGTAACTTAGGTTAGGGTTTATTTTACAGGTAAATTTGTACTTATTTTAACTAGGTAGTTATTAAATAGTTAATAACTATTCTACCTAGTTAAAATAAATACAAACTTGCCTGTAAAATAAAAATAAACTCTAAGCTAACTACAATGTAACTATTAGTTATATTGTAGCTAGCTTAGGGTTTATTTTATAGGTAAGTATTTAGTTTTAAATAGGAATAATTTAGTTAATAATAGTAATTTTATTTAGATGTATTTAAATTATATTTAAGTTAGGGGGGTGTTAGGGTTAGACTTAGATTTAGGGGTTAATAACTTTATTATAGTGGCGGCGGCGGAAGATTAGGGGTTAATAAGTGTAGTTAGGTAACGGTGACATTGGGGGCGGCAGAGTAGGGGTTAATAAATAAAAAGTAGGTGTCGGCGATATTAGGGGTTCATAGGGATAATGTAGGTGGCGGCGGTATCCGGAGCGGCAGATTAGAGGTTAATAATAAAATGCAGGTGTCGGCGATGTCGGGGGCGTCAGATTAGGGGTTAATAAGTGTAAGATTAGGGGTGTTTAGACTCGGGGTTCATGTTAGGGTGTTAGGTGTAGACATAAAAAGTATTTTCCCATAGGAATCAATGGGGCTGCGTTAGAAGCTGAACGCTGCTTTTTTGCAGGTGTTAGGTTTTTTTTTCAGCCAATTCTCCCCCATTGACTCCTATGGGGAAATCGTGCACGAGCACGTTTAGCCAGCTCACCGCTACCGTAAACAACGCTGGTATTGAGGTGAGATGTGGAGCTAAATTTTGCTCTCCGCTCACTTTTTTGCGGCTAACGCTGGGTTAAAAAAAACCTCTAATACCAGCATTGTCTTAAGTGAGCGGTGAGAAAAAAATGCTCATTAACACCGCAAGCCTTACCGACAAAAACTCGTCATCTAGCCGAATGTTTTTTATTTTTTGTAATGTTAGGTTTTAGTGTAAGGCAGGTTAGGTTTTATTTCACAGGTAAGTGTGTATTTATTTTAACTAGGTAGTTAGTAAATAGTTAATACTGTAACTATTTACTAACTAGTCTACCTAGTTAAAATAAATACAAACTTACCTGTGAAATAAAAATAAAACCTAAGCTAGCTACAATATAACTATTAGTTATATTGTAGCTAGCTTGGGTTTTATTTCATAGGTAAGTTTGTATTTAGTTTTAAATAGGAATTATTTAGTTAATAATTGTAACTTTAGCTTAGCTCTATTTTAATTATGTTAAAGTTAGTGTGTGTTAGGATTATGGTTATGGTTATGTTAGGGTTAGGATTAGGGGTTAATATAGTTTCATTTAGGTTGTTGTGATGTGGGGGGCTGGCGGTTTAGGGGTTAATAGGTGTAGTTAGTGGTAGTGATGTGAGAGGCCAGAGGTTTAGGGGTTAATATCTTTATTTAGTGGAGGCGATATCGGGAGCGGCAGATTAAGGGTTAATAACTTTATTTAGGTGGTGGCAATATCGGGAGCGGATGATTAGGGGTTAATAACTGTAGGTAGATGACGGCGATGTCGGGGGCAGCAGTTTAGGGGTATTTAGACTTAGGGTTTATGTTAGGTTTAAACGTAACTTTTATTTTCCCCATAGACATGAATGGGGCTGTGTTATGGAGCTTTTCATTCCACGATTGCAGGTGTTAGGCTTTTTTCTGACCCGCTCTCCCCATTGATGTCTATGGGGAAAGCGTGCACGAGCATGTCAAAACAGAGCTTGTATTTTGTGCAGTATGGAGCTTAAAAACCCCATATCGCACGCAAAAGCCAGCTGTTTGAAAACTTGTAATGGCTGCGCTATAGATGGTTAAATAACGCAACTTTTGTTGCGTTCGTTAATTTCCCTATAGTGCGCATAACTCGTAATCTAGGTGATAGAAAATAATGTAGTTTTTATTTTTAAATAATATTTTATATATATATATCTGATAATGCTCATGTAAAATATATATCTCTATATATGTGTATATATATAAATATATATATATATATATATATATATATATATATATATATACCTTTAAATCATGTTTATCATACAGTGTTATTATGAGTGTACTATTAACCTTTTAACGCCGTTACGCCGTTCTATTCCCTCATAATTACACTGGGCTTAAGTGCCGTTATGACAGAATAGAACGACATAATGGTTTGTACCTCCTGTGCCCACTATGTTAACCTTTTTGTTATGGATCCACTTGGGGGACGTGTCTAGCACCTTTGGCACTCCCCAGGATCTAATCAGCATGGAGGGGGTATATTGATTGTCCCCTGTAATACTGTAACAGCCAATGAGTGGAATCATTGGCTGTTACAAGTGTATAAGCTTCCTCTCTTCCCCCACTGCGATCTGAGGGAGAGAGGAAGATAGTTTAGCATTGGTGTGTGTTCTTAGAATGATAGAGAGGGAAAAAAATATATAAAATACAAAAAATATATATATTTTTTTGCTGCTGATCACAGAGCTGCTACTGTGATCAGCAGGGTTGGATTTCCCATTAGGTATGTGCCTACAGGTGCATTGCAGTGAGGGGTGCCAGTCTGTAATCAGTGTATTAAAAAAAATAAAAAAATTCTGAGGGCATTAATTTTAGTAAGAATTGTGCTGCGCCTGCCAGCTGCTTACAGAGTCGAGTGTTTCATTGGGAATATGTTACAGCAGTCCAGGGAGCCATGAAGGAGAGAGGGGGAAAGATTAAAATGAAACCCCTCCCATTTTCGCCAGGCATGTTTACTGTGAAAGTTTCACTATTATTTTATGAATGAATGAAGGCTTCAGGAAAAGTTAGGACTGTACAAGGCTTCTAAATTCTGCCTAGAATGACAACGTAACAAGCAGAGCACACTTTAACCCCTTGGCTATTAGAGAGGATTGCAGTGTATTCACTTGTTATGTGCTGTATTCCTTTTGTATAGCCAGGGGGTTAAATTCTGCTTCAGGATGTATGTTTTTGTTCTATAAAGACCTTAGAGGTGAGAAGGTTATGTGGCTGCTCTGCTCTTTATTATAAACTGCCAATTGTGATTTACAGCCTTTAGGGTATTTTGACAACAATGTTTGTAGACTGTAAGGCTGTTGCTATAAATGAAGAGCTTCATTACTAAAGGTTAACTAACAAAATAAAAATGTGTATGTGTGTAAACCACTTACATGGCATATTTGTGTATTTGTATATATATATATATATATCTATATATATATATATATATATCTATATATATATATATATATATATAAAAATATATATGTGTGTGTGTGTGTGTATATATATATATATATATATATATATATAAATATCCTCCAAAAAGAGATAAGCACAGTCTTACATTACCACAACTGCCAGGGTGCACTTCACATAAATTGTATCCATTCCTCGTTTGCAAGAAGGCACTCACTGGTCTTAGTAAAAAACAACTTTTAATTCATATGTTTAAAAAGCAAATACATCCATAACGTTTCGATGTCGTTATGACATCTTTGTGAAATGTTCTGCTAACATCAACAATATAGGACAATCATGTTCCCAAAGTAGAAAATCGCTAACAACATACATCTATATGCAACCTTATATACCCATTCATATTCACATCTTCCCGCTCCTGCAGTTCCTCCATCTCCCCCCTGACGTCATCGCGCTCAGACGTGGGCGTGAGCGTGAGACGTCATTCGCTTCCAATTGGCTATGTGTCTCCATGGCAACAGCTTGTAAACACACTACGGTATGTCTTTCTTAGCCGCTCCTACTGTTGTCATCACGCAACAGCGTGACTATAGCCCTATCGTATAGGCTAATCAGCAGGCGGTTGTCATGGGAACCTACAGCCAGGAAACAAACATAAACACCAACAGACTGTGTTAGTCCCAGTATAAGGCGTATGAGTTCAGATGGGTATCGAACAATATGACAGCTTGAGGATGAAGATAAACTTCATATGAAGCACAACAGTGCCTTTCAATTAAGAATCCACAAGTGGTTTAACTGCGATCGATACCATCCCCACACATAACAGCCCAGAAATAAAGGGACACATTGAATGTAGACAAAATTAAAAACAGTGTAACAGTTGTGCTTCATATGAAGTTTATCTTCATCCTCAAGCTGTCATATCGTTCGATACCCATCTGAACTCATATGCCTTATACTGGGACTAACACAGTCTGTTGGTGTTTATGTTTGTTTCCAGGCTGTAGGTTCCCATGACAACCGCCTGCTGATTAGCCTATACGATAGGGCTATAGTCACGCTGTTGCGTGATGACAACAGTAGGAGCGGCTAAGAAAGACATACCGTAGTGTGTTTACAAGCGGTTGCCATGGAGACACATAGCCAATTGGAAGCGAATGACGTCACACGCTCACGCTCACGTCTGAGCGCGATGACGTCAGGGGGGAGATGGAGGAACTGCAGGAGCGGGAAGATGTGAATATGAATGGGTATATAAGGTTGTATATAGATGTATGTTGTTAGCGATTTTCTACTTTGGGAACATGATTGTCCTATATTGTTGATGTTAGCAGAACATTTGACAAAGATGTCATAACAACATCGAAACGTTATGGATGTATTTGCTTTTTAAACATATGAATTAAAAGTTGTTTTTTACTAAGACCAGTGAGTGCCTTCTTGCAAACAAGGAATGGATACAATTTATGTGAAGTGCACCCTGGCAGTTGTGGTAATGTAAGACTGTGCTTATCTCTTTTTGGAGGATATTTGTATTTTGATTTTTGAGATGAGGTACTCCACTTTTTGAATAAGATGTTTATGATATAATTGAAAGTGTTATCAGAGAGAGGAAATCACTAACACTGTTTGGCTCATTTTACCTGTGCTTGTTTGCAAACCCTGACAGACATTCACTTCAACATGGCAACCAGTATACCGGATATGGAGAATCTTTATATGGATGAGGACTTTAATACAGAGGCTCTAGGATTCACAGATGAAGACGCCGAAAGAATAAGAGTTGTGGATGACCTGAGTGAGTTAAGGGGAGATACCCCTATAAATATATACCATAAATTGTTAAATTTGAGAAAGAAAGAGATAGACTACCACTTACATGCGGTGTACCTCTCGGGGTATCACCGTAAAAAATATATACCAAGGGGCTTCAGAATAAAAAATGTACCTACACTAGGCCGCCAGAATATGGAGTTCTGCAGAAAGTGATGTGCAATATTGAATAAGTGCTCCTATGACTTATTACTTTTAGTCATATAGGAGGTCAGCAGACTGGAAGCAAAAATCAAAGTGGAAATTGAAACCACCAAGCTGCAGAACTACCAGATTATGGTGGAGGATAACTCACAAGATTGGGTTACCAAACTAGACAACATGGTAACTAAATACAGAAATGAGTTAATAATGTTTAAAAATAAGAAACTAAACACGGTGGAAAATGATTATAGAGATAGACATGTTTATCGTTGGCTATATGGTAAAGATGAATTGCCCAGACACAAACGTAGAAATACACGTGGTAGGAACACACTCAGTATTGTTGATTGCAGTGTGGGGGATTCATCTGGCAATGAGAGTTCAGGGGCCAATGCAAAAGGGACTTCACAACAGCAGTCTTTTTCTGGGGTGGCCACGAGATCCATGGAAAGCTGCCGTTACCCGGCCAGAGAGATATAAAAGAAAGAGAAGACCACACAATAGGCGAGGGAGACACACGCAAAAAAGTAATAAAGAAAAAGTAAATATCATCTTTAACCTTAGCTCAAGAGAATTGAGTAAAAGTGAAATGTCTGTCCTTAATCAAGGTCTCTCTTTTATACCTACCCCTAAGTGTGACACTTTCAACACTATGGTAGATATTCATAAGTTTCAGAGACAACTAAAACTAAAAGAATTTTTTAAGAATGAGACCATGGGACCAATGCCCACATTCAGGAAACCATCTTCTTTTGAACCCCCTGGAACACATCATTCTATCAGGGGATTCACAAGAATGATATGCCATGACATCAATAACTCTAAAACAGATACTGTGTATCCTAATTTAAATGCTGAGGAAAGATTAGCAATTAAATCGCTGAGAGATGATAATTCAATTATCATCCGCCCAGCGGATAAAGGTGGCTCTATAGTCATACAGGATTATACTAACTACAGGGCAGAAGCCCTACGTCAACTTTCAGACACAGGGGTATACTTGAAACTTAAAGGTAATCCTACAGCCATTTATAAAAGAGTTATAGACCAACAGATACATATGGGTCTGGAATCAGGGACACTCTCTGAACAGGAAACTGATTTTTTAATTACTGACCATCCAAAGATTCCAGTGCTATACTTGTTGCCAAAAGTGCACAAGACTCTAGAAAATCCCCCTGGCAGACCGATTGTGTCTGCCAGGGATTCTCTATTATCCAGTCTATCTATGTTCATTGATTTCCATCTACATACTTTGATCTACCACCCCAATGTGTAGGAATATATTCCAGGAATCCACATGAATCTTCATTCTAGTGGGTACACACTGGTTTCTATCTATTCCAATCAGGCATGAAGGAGATGGTTTTTTATGTATCAAAAATATGTACAAGAATAGAGTCAAGTGTACACATTAAAGATAATGATTCATTAAGAAATATAATGGTAACTATGTCAGGCAGGGATTGCAAACTATCAGCATAGGGGATATTTGATAAACTGTTACACTGTTTTTAATTTTGTCTACATTCAATGTGTCCCTTTATTTCTGGGCTGTTATGTGTGGGGATGGTATCGATCGCGGTTAAACCACTTGTGGATTCTTAATTGAAAGGCACTGTTGTGCTTCATATGAAGTTTATCTTCATCCTCAAGCTGTCATATCGTTCGATACCCATCTGAACTCATACACCTTATACTGGGACTAACACAGTCTGTTGGTGTTTATGTTTGTTTCCTGGCTGTAGGTTCCCATGACAACCGCCTGCTGATTAGCCTATACGATAGGGCTATAGTCACGCTGTTGCGTGATAACAACAGTAGGAGCGGCTAAGAAAGACATACCGTAGTGTGTTTACAAGTGGTTGCCATGGAGACACATAGCCAATTGGAAGCGAATGACGTCTCACGCTCACGCTCACGCCCACGTCTGAGCGCGATGACGTCAGGGGGGACATGGAGGAACTGCAGGAGCGGGAAGATGTGAATATGAATGGGTATATAAGGTTGTATATAGATGTATGTTGTTAGCGATTTTCTACTTTGGGAACATGATTGTCCTATATTGTTGATGTTAGCAGAACATTTGACAAAGATGTCATAACGACATCGAAACGTTATGGATGTATTTGCTTTTTAAACATATGAATTAAAAGTTGTTTTATACTAAGACCAGTGAGTGCCTTCTTGCAAACGAGGAATATATATATATATATATATATATATATACACACACACACATCACATTAAAAAATGTTCATCTGCTATTGTATCTAGTGAGTGTGGTATGTTTGTGTTTTGTGGTAAACTGAATTTTACCCCTGACTCGTGACTCCTAATTTTCTGGATTATTTTAATAGATCTATATACAAATACCACTCTCTGGGTCCTTAAAGTAGAGCTCCTAAATATCCTTACTGCCTTCTAATTTTAAACACATTTGTTGACCCCTGGATGACATATAATCTACACTTCATTTTTTCGTTTGAGAGCAACATCATATTATATTTATATTACAGAACAAAATAAATTTAACATCTGTGTATATTTGTACTAAAAATATCGGAGTTCACAAGATGTTTTTCATGTAGTGGAAAAAAGACCTACATTTTATATTTTCTTTCACTGGCTGCAAAGGTTGTTGATGAGCTTGCATGCTGCTAGTTTTAATATTGCTATTGTTTACCCAAAATTGTATTTAACTCCAACAAAATGTTAAGCACATAGTCAAAGTCATCTCCAGAAAAGCAATACACTAATGGCTTGTCAGTAAACATGTCCTATGAGCCCATCTGGGTCTGCACAGATGTGTATTGCTGTCTCAGAACTGACATTGACTATGGCCTTGATTTATCAAAGTCTGGCGGACCTGATCCGCCATTGCGGATCAGGTCCGCCAGACCTCGCTGAATACGGAGAGCAATACGCTCTCCGCATTCAGCATTGCACCAGCAGCTCACAAGAGCTGCTGGTGCAACGCTGCCCCCTGCAGAATCGCAGCCAATCAGCCGCCAGCAGGGGGTGTCAATCAACCCGATCGTACTCGATCAGGTTGATTTCCGGCGATGTCTGTCCGCCTGCTCAGAGCAGGCAGACAGGTTATGGAGCAGCGGTCTTTGTGACCGCTGCTTCATAACTGCTGTTTCTGGCGAGTCTGAAGACTCGCCAGAAACACGGGCTGTCAAGCTTCTTGATAGATAGGCCCTATGTGTTTAACTCTTTTGCAAGAGGCTAACACACTTCTGTGCAAGCACTAGTGCAATAATAAAATGCCCTAGCAAACTGTCACATTTTATGTCCCTTTAAATAGGTTTTTCTTTAGATTTTTTAAATTCAGATACAACATCATACACAAGCACATTTAAAAATACAAGTTAAATATTTGTTTTAATGATAAATGTATTACAGGAAAAATGTAATGAAGAAAGTGAATAATATACACACAATCACACACACACATCTATATATATTTATATATACATATATATGTGTGTGTGTGTAGCCTGTTATGGCTTTGATCAGTGCTGATCAAAAGCATTGGGGGTTTATTTGTGGGGTTACAAATATATATATTATATTTTTTTGCTTATGATCACTGAGCTGCTACTGGGATCAGCCTAATATCACTGTGATCAGTCTGGAAATAGGTGGGTGGTAATTGGGAGGTGGTAATTGGGTAGTTTAGTGGGATTTTGGGGAGGTGAAGTGGGAATTTGTAGAGAAAATAAATCCCTCATGATGGCATGCTATTCAGCAGATGAGGCTTATCCCATTCTTGCCGAAGATTCAGAGAGTGAAACCCTCTCTGCTCTGTCTGACAGCGTAACCCTTAAGGCATCAGATATAGAGCCCCTGAGTGATTCATCTAATGCTGGTGCTCCCTGCCCACCACCTAAAAGGAGGCGTCGCACAAATGACCAAAATTGGCTACCCCCAAATTTAACTGCCCCAGAAATGCCCGAATTTACAGAGACTCCTGGCATCACAACTGATGTTCCAGTATGTGAGTCAATAAACTATCTCTTCCTGATTCTGATGGATACCATGTTTGAGCATATAGTTGCTCAAACAAATTTATATGCCAGCCATTATCTGTCAAAACACCCACAATCTCTGTATGTCAGAAAAAATACCTGGCACCCCACTGACATACCTGAGATTAAAAGGTTTTGGGCCCTGACATTAGTAATGGGGATTGTGAAAAAAGTCAGCATACGTTCTAACTGGAACCAGAACCCCATCCTTGCTACCCCTCATTTTCCAGGGGTTATGAAGAGGGACAGATATGAACAGTTGCTGCGGTTTCTCCATTTTAATGATAATACGCAGTATCCCCCCCCCCCAGAAATGACCCCGTGCGTGACAGGTTATATAAACTAAGGCCCCTGATAAGCCACCTGTCCCAAAAATTTAAAGAAGTTTACATCCCTGAGCAGGACATTTGCATAGATGAGTCCCTTATGAAATTTAAGGGCAGATTGCTTTTCAAGCAATATATACCATCCAAGAGGTCCCGCTATGGGGTAAAATTTCATAAACTCTGTGAATGCTGTACTGGGTATACCTGGGCATTTTGCATCTACCAGGGTAAAGATAGCCACTTGGATCCACCTGGCTACTCAGATTCAGTTGGCACAAGTGGGAAAATTGTGTGGGATCTCCTACTACCCCTGCTAAATAAAGGGTGCCATTTGTGGCTCGATAATTTTTACACCAGCACAGAGCTATTAAAATTCTTATTTTATTTTGAAACCATGGCCTGTGGCATAACGAGAAAAAATTGCACAGGTTTCCCCCAGAAGCTGATGTATGGATAAAAAGTAGGGGCACAATGTCAGCTTTATGCCACAATGAGCTACTGGCCCTTCGGTACACTCATAAAAAAGATGTGTACATGCTCTCCACAATGCATGATGAAGCTACAATCCCAGTGTCTGTGAAAGGAAGATCTGCACAGATCCTTAAGCCAAAGTGCATTGTGAAGTACAACAAAACCATGGGGGGGGGGGGGGGGGGCCTGCAGCCATATCTAATTCAAAGAAAAACAAGAACTTGGTACAAAAAAGTAGCTTTTTATATTATGCAGATCGCAGTATATAATGCATATGTGCTCTACAAAAAATCAGGCACAGGGAACCCTTATACTTTTTAGGAATTTTTGTTAAATGTAACATCTAAAATTTTGGTTAACCAGACCCCTAATCCTCCCACTGTTCATTCTGAAAATGTCGAGCGACTCTGCGGCAGGCATTTTCCCTCTAGGATCCCCCTACTGCCTGCAAAAAAGCACTCCAGAAAAGATTCAGAGTCTGCTTTAAAAAAGGAGTGAGGAAGTATTCTAGTTACCTTGACTGCCCCTCTCTACCTGGCCTCTGTATCACTAATTGCTTTTGAATATATCACACAAAGTTAAACTTTTAATTTGAAAGCAACCTGTATGTGTTCCTAATTTATTTTATTTTATTATTCTGTATTCCTAACTTCATAAATCCCCTGACCTTGTCCTGCCCCTTTATATGTTAAGTCCATCCACTCTAAGGCCATGATAAGTTATACAAAACAACTAAATACTCTTTTTAGAATATCCACTTTTGCAAATGGTATGCCATGAGGGGGGTAATTTTCATTCCTGGGCTGCCATACTGTTTCAAAGGTAACATAGGTCCAGAAAATCAATGTGCCAAATTTCCATGTAAATGGGCAGACCATATATTGGGCCCTGTAACTTCCTGAATCCCCATAAAACCTGTGCATGGGGGGTATTGTTTTACTCATGGGACATCACTGAACACAAATATGTGTGTATTATAGCAGTAAGACATATAAGGATGCGGATCCAAATAGAAGAAAGGCAGTAAATTTGACCAGGTGTTGTGACTAAATGGCTACAAAAAAGACTAAACATAGTCCCTTTTCAATACCCTGGGTTGTCTTCTTTTGCAAATGGTATGCCATGATGGCGTAACTTTCATTCCTGGGCTGCCATTCTGTCTCAAAGGCGACATAGGTCCAGAAAATCAGTGTGCCAAATTTCCATGCAAATTGGCAGACCCTATATTGGGCGCTGTAACTTCCTGAAACCCTAAAAAACATGTGCATAGGGGGTATTGTTGTACTCATGGGACATCGCTAAACACAAAGATGGGTGAATTATAGCAGTAAAACATAGAACGATGATATAAACAGCAAAAAGGCAGTTTTTTTGTGATAAACTAAAAATAAAATAAGAACATTACATTTGGCCAGATGTTGTAACTAAGTGGCAACAAAAAAAAGACTAAACATAGTCCCTTTTCAATACCCTGGGTTGTCTACTTTTGCAAATGGTATGCCATGATGGGGTAGTTTTCATTCCTGGTCTGCATACTGTCTCAAAGGCGACATAGGTCCAGAAAATCAATGTGCCATATTCCCATGCAAATTGGCAGACCCTATATTGGGCACTGTAACTTCCTGAAACCCCCAAAAACATGTGCATAGGGGGCATTTTTGTACTCATGGGACATTGCTAAACACAAAGATGGGTGAATTATAGCAGTAAAACATAGAAGGATGATATAAACAGCAAAAAGGCAGTGTTTTTGGGATAAACTAAAAATAAAATATGAACATTACATTTGGCCAGATTTTGTGACTAAGTGGCAACAAAAAAAGACTAAACATAGTCCTTTTTGAATACCCTGGGTTGTCTACTTTTGCAAATGGTATGCCAAGATGGGGCAATTTTCATTCCTGGGTTGCTATAATGTCTCAAAAAGGGCATAAGCCCAGAAAATTAATGTGCCAAATTTCCATGTAAATGGGCAGACCCCATATTTGGCCATATAGCTTCTGTAAACCCCATAAAACCTGTACATGGGGGTACTGTGGTACTCGTAGGACATTGCTAAACACAAATATGTGTTTTATAGCAGCCAAACATAAAAGGTTGATGACAGAAACAGCCAAAGTGCAGTGTTAGTGTAAAAAACACATACAAAAAATATAAACACTACATTTGGCCAGGTGTTGTGCCTAAGCGGCTTCACAAAAAGATGTGACATGGCCATTTTGGAATACCCTGGGGTGTCTACTTTTTTAAATGGTATGCCATGATGGGGTAATTTTCATTCCTGGGCTGCTATAATGTCTCAAAGAGGACATAGGCCCAGAAAATTAATGTGCCAAATTTCCATGTAAATTGGCAGACCCCATATTTGGCCCTGTAACTTCTGTAAACCCCATAAAACCTGTACATGGGGGGTACTGTTTTACTTGTAGGACATTGAAAAACACAAATATGTGTGTTTTATAGCAGCAACACATAAAAGGTTGATGACAGAAACAGCCAAAGTGCAGTGTTTGTGCAAAAAAAACGCATACAAAAAATATATGCACTACATTTGGCCAAATGTTTTGCCTAAGGGGCTTCACAAAAAGACATGATATGGCCCTTTTGGAATACCCTGGGGTGTCTACTTTTGCAAATGGTATGCCATGATGGGGTTATTTTCATTCTTGGGCCGCTATAATGTCTCAAAGAGGACATAGGTCAAGAAAATTGAGGTGCCAAATTTACACGCATGAAGACTGAAATGGGCAGACCCCATATTTGGCCCTGTAACTTCTGTAAATCCCATAAAACCTGTACATGGGGGGTACTGTTGTACTTGTAGGACAATGACAAACACAAATATGTGTTTTTTATAGCAGCAAAACATAAAAGGTTGATGACAGAAACAGCCAAAGTGCAGTGTTTGTGTAAAAAACACATACAACAAAAATGACCACTACATTTGGCCAGGTGTTGTGACTAAGGGGCATCACAAAAAGACATTTTGGAATACCCTGGGGTGTCTTCTTTTGGAAATGGTATGTCATGATGGGGTTATTTTTATTCCTGGGCTGCTATAATGTCTCAAAGAGGACATAGGCCGAGAAAATGAATGTGCCAAATTTCCATGTAAATGGCAGACCCCATATTTGGCCCTGTACCTTCTGTAAACCCCATAAAACCAGTACATGGGGGGTACTGTTGTACTCGTAGGACATTGGCAAACACAAATATGTGTGTTTTATAGCAGCATAACATAAAAGGTTGATGACAGAAACAGCCAAAGTGCAGTGTTTGTGTAAAAAACGCACACAACAAAAATGACCACTACATTTGGCCAGGTGTTGTGACTAAGGGGCTTTACATAAATACATGCTATAGCCCTTTTGGAATACCCTGGGATGTCTACTTTTGTAAATGGTATGCCATGATGGGGTCATTTTCATTCCTGGGCTGCTATAATGTAAGAAAGGCAACTTTAGCCCAGAAAATGAATGTGCTAGATTTCGATATAAATGGGTAGGCCCTATGTTGGGCCTTGTAAATTCCAGAAATCTCAAAAAAAACTGTACATGGGGGGTATCGTTATACTTATGGGACATCGCTGAACACAAGTATGGGTGTTTTATTGCAGTAATATATATCAGGATGAAGATATTCACAATAAAATCATTTGGCAAACTTAACATTTCTTAATTTCTCACACTATGAGGCCTATTTATCAAGCCGTCAACTATGCTGCATTCGACGGCACCAATATGCTCGCCTAACATCACCTGACATTGCGGCCGCTGACCTGAATACGCTCTCCATATTTATCAAAAAAGCTGTCAAAAAGCCACGCACCAAGTACGGGGCGATGAGCATCGGACTGTTGTTAACTAACAGTCATCAATCTCGCTGCTATTCGGCTTTTTCCCAACTTTATTTATACCCTGTCACTAAACACCGCCACTATCCTGAAATGTTTAACCCCTATCCCGCCACTCCCGGACCCTGTCGCAACTAAATAAAGATATTAACTCCTATCCCGCCTCTCCCGGACCCCGCCGCCACCTACATAATGGTATTAACCCCTATTCCGCCGCTCCCGGACCACTCCGCAACTAAATAAATGTATAAACCCCTGGCCTCCCACATCACTACCACTTACTAAACCTATTAACCCCTAAACTGCCAGCCCCCCATATCACCATAAACTAAATTTACCTATTAACCCCTAAACCTAACAACCCGCTAACTTTACATTATAATTACCTCAGCCCTATCTTATAATACATTTAAACTTACCATTAGAATTAAATTAAACTATAATAAACTACTAATTAACATACCCTAACTATTATACTAAAAATACATTAAATTACATTAAACTATATTAAACTATTCATTAATCTACCCTAACTATTATACTAAAATTACATTAAACTATATTAAACTATTAATTAACCTACCCTATTATACTACAATTACATTAAACTGCAAATTAAATTAACTATATTATATATTTAAAAACCTAACCCTACTCAAATTATTTAAATCTACTATTAAAAATTACTAAGTTACAAAAAAATAACAACTAAGTTACAAAAAATAAAAAACACTAAGGCCTAGATTTAGAGTTTTGTCGGTAAGGACCTGCGCAGCTAACGCCGGCTTTTTTCTGGCCGCACCATAAAAATAACTCTGGTATTGAGAGTCCACATAAAGGCTGCGTTAGGCTCCAAAAAAGGAGCATAGAGCATTTTTAACGCAGCTTCAACTCTCGATACCAGAGTTGCTTACGCAAGCGGCCAGCCTCAAAAACGTGCTTGTGCACGATTCCCCCATAGAAAACAATGGGGCTGTTTGAGCTGAAAAAAAACCTAACACCTGCAAAAAAGCCGCGTTCAGCTCCTAACGCAGCCCCATTGTTTGCTATGCGGAAACACTTCCTAAGTCTGCACCTAACACCCTAACATGTACCCGAGTCTAAACATCCCTAACCTTACACTTATTAACCCCTATTCTGCCGCCCCCGCTATCGCTGACCCCTGCATATTATTATTAACCCCTAATCTGCCGCTCCGTAAACCGCCGCTACTTACATTATCCTTATGTACCCCTAATCTGCTGCCCTAACATCGCCGACCCCTATATTATATTTATTAACCCCTAATCTGCCCCCCACAACGTCGCCTCCACCTGCCTACACTTATTAACCCCTAATCTGCCGAGCGGACCTGAGCGCTACTATAATAAAGTTATTAACCCCTAATCCGCCTCACTAACCCTATAATAAATAGTATTAACCCCTAATCTGCCCTCCCTAACATCGCCGACACCTAACTTCAATTATTAACCCCTAATCTGCCGACTGGAGCTCACCGCTATTCTAATAAATGTATTAACCCCTAAAGCTAAGTCTAACCCTAACACTAACACCCCCTAAATTAAAAATAATTTTAATCTAACGAAATTAATTAACTCTTATTAAATAAATTATTCCTATTTAAAGCTAAATACTTACCTGTAAAATAAATCCTAATATAGCTACAATATAAATTATAATTACATTGTAGCTATTTTAGGATTAATATTTATTTTACAGGCAACTTTGTAATTATTTTAACCAGGTACAATAGCTATTAAATAGTTAAGAACTATTTAATAGTTACCTAGTTAAAATAATTACAAAATTACCTGTAAAATAAATCCTAACCTAAGTTACAATTAAACCTAACACTATACTATCATTAAATTAATTAAATAAAATACCTACAATTACCTACAATTAAACCTAACACTACACTATCAATACATTAATTAAATACAATATCTACAAATAACTACAATGAAATAAACTAACTAAGTTACAAAAAATAAAAAAATATCTACAAACATAAGAAAAATATTACAACAATTTTAAACTAATTACACCTACTCTAAGCCCCCTAATAAAACAACAAAGCCCCCCAAAATAAAAAATGCCCTACCCTATTCTAAATTACTAAAGTTAAAAGCTCTTTTACCTTACCAGCCCTGAACAGGGCCCTTTGCGGGGCATGCCCCAAGAAGTTCAGCTCTTTTGCCTGTAAAAAAAACATACAATACCCCCCCCCCAACATTACAACCCACCACCCACATACCCCTAATCTAACCCAAACCCCCCTTAAATAAACCTAACACTAAGCACCTGAAGATCTTCCTACCTTATCTTCACCATACCAGGTTCACCGATCCGTCCTGAAGAGCTCCTCCGATGTCCTGATCCAAGCCCAAGCGGGGGGCTGAAGATGTCCATGATCCGGTAGAAGTCTTCATCCAAGCGGGGCAGAAGAGGTCTTCCATCCGATTGAAGTCTTCATCCAAGCGGGGCAGAAGAGATCTTCCATCCGATTGAAGTCTTCATCCAGGCGGCATCTTCTATCGACATCCATCTGGAGCGGAGCGGCAGCATCCTGAAGACCTCCGACGCGGAACATCCATCCTGGCCGACGACTGAATGACGAATGACGGTTCCTTTAAATGACGTCATCCAAGATGGCGTCCCTCGAATTCCGATTGGCTGATAGGATTCTATCAGCCAATCGGAATTAAGGTAGGAATATTCTGATTGGCTGATGGAATCAGCCAATCAGAATCAAGTTCAATCCGATTGGCTGATCCAATCAGCCAATCAGATTGAGCTCGCATTCTATTGGCTGTTCCAATCAGCCAAGAATGCGAGCTAAATCTGGATGACGTCATTTAAAGGAACCGTCATTTGTCGTTCAGTCGTCGGCCAGGATGGATGTTCCGCGTCGGAGGTCTTCAGGATGCTGCCGCTCCATTCCAGATGGATGTCGATAGAAGATGCCGCCTGGATGAAGACTTCAATCGGATGGAAGACCTCTTCTGCCCTGCTTGGATGAAGACTTCTACCGGATCATGGACATCTTCAGCCTCCCGCTTGGGCTTGGATCAGGACATCGGAGGAGCTCTTCAGGACGGATTGGTGAACCTGGTATGGTGAAGATAAGGTAGGAAGATCTTCAGGGGCTTAGTGTTAGGTTTATTTAAGGGGGGTTTGGGTTAGATTAGGGGTATGTGGGTGGTGGGTTGTAATGTTGGGGGGGTATTGTATGGTTTTTTTACAGGCAAAAGAGCTGAACTTCTTGGGGCATGCCCCGCAAAGGGCCCTGTTCAGGGCTGGTAAGGTAAAAGAGCTTTTAACTTTAGTAATTTAGAATAGGGTAGGGCATTTTTTATTTTGGGGGGGCTTTGTTGTTTTATTAGGGGGCTTAGAGTAGGTGTAATTAGTTTAAAATTGTTGTAATATTTTTCTTATGTTTGTAGATATTTTTTTATTTTTTGTAACTTAGTTCTTTTTTATTTTTTGTACTTTAGTTAGTTTATTTCATTGTAGTTATTTGTAGATATTGTATTTAATTAATTTATTGATAGTGTAGTGTTAGGTTTAATTGTAGGTAATTGTAGTTATTTTATTTAATTAATTTAATGATAGTAGGTTTAATTGTAACTTAGGTTAGGATTTATTTTACAGGTAATGTTGTAATTATTTTAACTAGGTAACTATTAAATAGTTCTTAACTATTTAACAGCTATTGTACCTGGTTAAAATAATTACAAAGTTGGCTGTAAAATAAATATTAATCCTAAAATAGCTACAATGTAATTATAATTTATATTGTAGCTATATTATGATTTATTTTACAGGTAAGTATTTAGCTTTAAATAGGATTAATTTATTTAATAAGAGTTAATTCATTTCGTTAGATTAAAATTATATTTAACTTAGGGGGGTGTTAGTGTTAGGGTTAGACTTAGCTTTAGGGGTTAATACATTTATTAGAATAGTGGTGAGTTCCGGTCGGCAGATTAGGGGTTAATAATTGAAGTTAGGTGTCGGCGATGTTAGGGAGGGCATATTAGGGGTTAATACTATTTATTATAGGGTTAGTGAGGTGGATTAGGGTTTAATAACTTTATTATAGTAGCGGTGCGGTCTGCTCGGCAGATTATTGGTTAATAAGTGTAGGCAGGTGGAGGCGACGTTGAGGGGGGCAGATTAGGGGTTAATAAATATAATATAGGGGTCGGCGGTGTTAGGGGCAGCAGATTAGGGGTACATAAGGATAACGTAGTTGGCGGTCGGCAGATTAGGGGTTAAAAAAAATTAATCGAGTGGCGGCGATGTGTGGGGACCTCGGTTTAGGGGTACATAGGTAGTTTATGGGTGTTAGTGTACTTTAGAGTACAGTAGTTAAGAGCTTTATAAACCAGCGTTAGCCCAGAAAGCTCTTAACTACTGACTTTTTTCCTGCGGCTGGAGTTTTGTCGTTAGATTTCTAACGCTCACTTCAAACACGACCCTAAATACCGGAGTTAGAAAAATCCCATTGAAAAGATAGGATACGCAATTTACGTAAGGGGATCTGCGGTATGGAAAAGTCGCGGCTGAAAAGTGAGCGTTAGACCCTTTTTTGAGTGACTCCAAATACCAGAGTTAGCCTAAAACCAGCGTTAGGAGCCTCTAACGCTGGTTTTCATGGCTAACGCCAAACTCCAAATCTAGGCCTCAGTTACACAATATAAAAAACACTAAATTACACAAAATGAAAAACACTAAGTTACACAAAATAAAAAACACTAAGTTACAAAAAAAATAAACCCTAAATTACACAAAATAAAAGATTAAAGATCAAATATTTAAGCTTATTACACCTTTTATAATAGCCCTATGAAAATAAAAAAGCCCCCCCAAAATAAAAAAAAAAACCCTAGCCTACAATAAACTACCAATGGCCCTTAAAAGTGCCTTTTGCGGGGCATTGCCCCAAAGAAATCAGCTCTTTTACCTGTAAACAAAAATACAAATTCCCCCCCCAACAGTAAAACCCACCACCCACACAACCAAGCCCCCCAAATAAAAACCTATCTAAAAAACCTAATCTCCCCATTGCACTGAAAAGGGCATTTGTATGGGCATTGCCCTTTAAAGGGCATTTAGCTCTTTTTCAGCCCAAACCCCTAATCTAAAATTAAAACCCACCCAATAAACCATTAAAAAAACCTAACACTAACCCCCGAAGATCCACTTACAGTTTTTGAAGACCCGACATCCAACCTCAACGAAGCGGCATAAGTCTTCATCCAAGCGGGCCAAAGTCTTCATCGAAGCCAGCAGAAATCTTCATCCAGACGGCATCTTCTATCTTCATCCATCCGGCACGGAGCGGCTCCATCTTCAAGACATCCGGCGCGGAGCATCCTCTTCTTCTGACATCTTCTGAACAATGAAGATTCCCTTTAAATGATGTCATCCAAGATGGCATCCCTTACATTCCGATTGGCTGATTTCTATCAGCCAATAGGAATTAAGGTGGAAAAAATACTATTGGCTGTTGCAATCAGCCAATAGGATTGAGCTCACATTCTATTGGTTATTCCAATCAGCCAATAGAATGCAAGCTCAATCCTATTGGCTGATTGGATCAGCCAATAGGATGAAAGCTCAATCCTAATGGCTGATTGCAACAGCCAATATGATTTTTTCCACCTTAATTCCTATTGGCTGATCTCTATCAGAATGTAAGGGACGCCATCTTGGATGACGTAATTTAAAGGGAAACTTCATTGTTCAGAAGACGTCTGAAGAGTATGCTCCGCACCGGATGTCTTGAAGATGGAGCGGCTCTGCGCCAGATGGATGAAGATAGAAGATGCCATCTAGATGAAGACTTCTGCTGGCTTAGATGAAGACTTCGACCTGCTTGGATGAAGACTTCTGCCGGCTTCACTGAGGACTTCTGCCACTTCATATAGGATGGATGTAGGGTCTTCAAAAACTGTAAGTGGATCTTCGAGGGTTAGTGTTAGTTTTTTTTAAGGTTTTTTTGGGTGGGTTTAATTTTAGGTTAGGGGTTTGGGCTAAAAAAGAGCTAAATGCCCTTTTAAGGGCAATGTCCATACAAATGCCCCTTTCAGTGCAATGGGGAGATTAGTTTTTTTAGATAGGATTTTATTTGGGGGGGTTGGTTGTGTGGGTGGTGGGTTTTACTGTTGGGGGGGTATCTGTATTTTTTTACAGGTAAAAGAGCTGATTTCTTTGGGGCAATGCCCCGCAAAAGGCCCTTTTAAGGATCATTGGTAGTTTATTGTAGGCTAGGGTTTTTTTTATTTTGAGGGGGCTTTTTTATTTTCATAGGGCTATTAGATTAAGTGTAATTAGTTTAAATATTTGATAATTTATTTTTTATTTTGTGTAATTTAGTGTTTGTTTTTTTGTAACTTAGTGTTTTTTATTTTGTGTAACTTAGTGTTTTTTATTTTGTGTAACTTACGGCTAGATTACGAGTTGTGTGTTATGCATGAAAAAGCCTCATAGAGCTGCTTTTTCACTACCGCTGGTATTACGCGTTTACGTAACGCCACAAAAATAACCATCTCCGCTCAAATCCATAACGTAAACCCAGACCAAGTAGTTAATCAGATACCGCTAACAAAGACATCCACAAATCACTTCAAAAACATTACACAAAGTACACTTGCACTCATACAAACACTACACAATGTTTATTTTTACAATTTTAAATTTTCATGTCAAAATAGAACAGATCAAAGTTATGAGATCTCTGGTGTTTTTTAAAAAAAGCCACACAAATCCATTTTCCATTGACTTACATAGACAGACGGGAACATACACTCATATAGCTACATCTAACTACAAATATTATCACATACATACACTAATCGATACATACAAACAATATACAGCACACTACCTACACAAATCAGATTTTTATTAGGAAATAAACACGATGTAGCTACTTTTTCACACAAGAACATGACGTCACTCACTTTACGCTCAAAACAAGTGTTGGATTTTATTTCTCAACAAATTTTTCTCCTCCATTGACTTCTATGGGGAAGAAGTGCTCGTGCACGTGACAGGCAGATTTACCTAACGCACGTAAAATGTGTAGACTTGAAAACTCATAATACCAGCGTTACAATTGTAATACTAACTCATTCTTTCTTGCGTTAGCCCCGCTATGACAAATAGATCAAGAATTTACTACTAACTCATTCTTTCTTGCGTTAGCCCCGCTATGACAAATAGATCAAGAATTTACTACTAACTCATTCTTTCTTGCGTTAGTCCCACTATGACAAATAGATCAAGAATTTACTATTTCCCTATGGAGTTATGGTTTTTACTTGTGTGAAATTCACTACAACATCAAATTCTTAAAGGAAATTACATTACATTACATCAACTACAAATCACCATTACCAATATGAAATCGGTTTGAAAAATGATATCTTATTTAAACGGACAGAAAAATAATTTTTACATTTCATTATTCACAAACAGTAGCCAATTGTAAACACGTCTCATTTACCTCTATTATAGCATTTCATTTATTCAACTCATATGCTTGAATGAACAGCATATCTACATAGGCTCAACACATGATCATTGGTGGATGCACATACATGACTTTTGCCATTCATTCACACATGTGCATTGATATTTTGGCCAAAAAACACATATAAACAATGAACACATTTACATCATCGAACTACATTGGAAGGTTGCTTAACATTGGATTCTCTCTCGGAATCACGAAACATCAATTATGGATTTAGTGTCCCTTTAACATCACGATTCACTCATAATATACCATTAGGAATTACGTACAATAAGAACAGATCATTAGAACAAATTACAGCTGTTGCTTTTTTGGAAGGAACAACAATGCTATACTGCTTTATAGAAATTAGCATATGTGGGAGAGAATCACAATATATACATAGATGTACATAACACGCATCACACAACAGCAAAGCACACATTTATATTTTAATCAGCACACAATAACAATGTTGTAAAATACAACAACAGAATGAAGATTTGCTAACTAGACATGCAGATTGCTAATATGATGACGTCATTATAAGCTTCAACCATACAGATTAAAGCTTTAGGACTGTACCGCCCCTTTCAGAAGTTTCTCACTCAATACTACAATACTACATATACGTAAATGAGAGTTTGGAAGATCTTCATTATTATAGTGATTTCATTGGGATGTGTACAATATTGACATCTCGCCAATCACTTATATATAGAATATTATAGATGTCAGCAGTTACTTTATCATTTAGAAACAATATTGCAGCAATATTGATCGATCAGATTCTATGCCTTGTCTATGTACATTATACACAACTATGCACTTTCAATCATGTTAGCATGGACGTGTGCTTTTTACATCTCGCAAATCACTTATATATACAATACTACAGATGTCAGCCGGAAGATCTTCATTGTAATTATGATTTCAATGGGACGCGTAAAATATTGACATCTCGCCAATCACTTATATATAGAATATTATAGATGTCAGCAGTTACTTTATCATTTAGAAACAATATTGCAGCAATATTGATCGATCAGATTCTATACCTTGTCTATGCACATTATACACAACTATGCACTTTCAATCATGTTAGCGTGGACGTGTGCTTTTTACTATAATATTGCGTTTAATAAGTATTTATTACGCATATGAACAAACATTACTGCATATTTTATATTTTACACTTTCACATTACGATTCATTGGGGGGAAACAAAATTTCAGCAAACACCTAAAAAACCGCCCACTTTGAAAGCATTCTCGCCGCTCACATACAATCAAGTGTATACAATCAGCAATCATTACGAACACGCTACCTTTGGACTAATTGCACTATAAATCCCCCAAACAACTTGGCCAAAGCGTCCCTTGTGATCGACATTGTATCAAATCGCTTTTGTGTTTTTGCATACCTTGTTACTCCTTGTGTGTTTGTTCTGCTGTTTGGCTTTGTGCTGCTTAGCTTGGCAAATATGGATGATCCACAGTTAGTTGATGCTGGTTCTGTTGCACGATTGGTGTACAATAGAATCAGGTGGGCTCGGTGTCTCCAAGAGAGACAAAGGGCTCGTTTGGTTAGAGGTCCTCCTGTTCACAGGGTGAGGCCCACCTTGGATAACATGAGTGACTTCAAGGTTTATGACAAGTATAGGCTCAATCGCGAACAGCTCATTAGCCTTTACGATGTTCTTAAACCTCATATGGAGCCATGTAGACGTATGCAAACTGCAATCCCTGGCATTACCAAGATGCTAAGTTGCAGACACGTCCTGGTCTCCAGAAGTTTTCAATCCAGAGAGGGGTACATGCATGGGCTGGCTCAGTGTACCTTCTCTGGGGTTTATGACAACTTTATGGACGCCATGGTACGAGTCAGTAAGCGTTACATTGGATTCCCTCAAAATGATGGCGATTGAAGGCGCCTAAAGAGGGAATTCTATGCAATAGCTTGAATGCCCAATGTCTTGGGAGCAATAGATTGCACCCACATTGCGCTGCATGCTCCAGAAGATGACTTGCCCTTCCGAAATTGCAAACACTTCCATAGTCTGAACGTGCAGTTTGTTTGCGACGCACGGATGCGGATTATGCAGGTGTGTGCCAATTTCGGCTGGGCTTGTCATGATGCCCGCATCCTCAGACAGTCGTCCCTGTGGCGGCAGTTTGAGGGCAGACAGTTTCCCCATGGGTGGCTCGTTGGTGAGTACTTGTGCACAACATGGTTAATTAGTTAGACAATTGCCACTGTAGTCTTCAAAAACAGTTCTGTTTGCGTAATGTGCAAAATGTGCAGCTATAGGATACAATTTAACCATTTTTTTCTCTTTCAGCAAATGTCTAGTTTTAGCTCCACACAGATATGTAGCAGGTCATAACTTAAATGGGCAGCTATAGGATGAGATTTAACCAATTATTTCTCTTTTAGCAAATGTCTAGTTTATGCGAAATATGCATATGTAGCATGTCCTAGCTTAAATGTGCAGATATAGAATCCACTTTAACCATTTAATTGTCTCTTTCCGCAAATGTCTAGTTTTAGCTCCAAACAGATATGTAGCATGTCCTAGCTTAAATGGGCAGCTCTAGGATGCAATTTAACCATTTCTTTCTCTTTTAGCAAATGTCTCGTTTATGTGGAATATGCATATGTAGCATGTCCTAGCTTAAATGTGCAGATATAGAATGCGCTTTAACCATTTAATTGTCTCTTTCTGCAAACGTTTAGTTTTAGCTCCAAACAGATATGTAGCATGTCCTAGCTTAAATGGGCAGTTCTAGGATGCAATTTAACCAATTCTTTCTCTTTAAGCAAATGTCTCGTTTATGCGAAATACGCATATGTAGCATGTCCTAGCTTAAATGTGCAGATATAGAATGCAATTTAACCATTTGTCTCTTTATGCAAATGTCTAGTTTAAGCTCCAAACAGATATGTAGCATGTCCTAGCTTAAATGGGCAGCTCTAGGATGCAATTTAACCAATTCTTTCTCTTTTAGCAAATGTCTCGTTTATGCGAAATACGCGTATGTAGCATGTCCTAGCTTAAATGTGCAGATATAGGATGCGATTTAACCATTTAATTTACTTTTTACGCAAATGTCTAGTTTTAGCTCCAAACAGATATGTAGCATGTCCTAGCTTAAATTGGCAGATCTAGGATGCAATTTAAGTATTTCTTTCTCTTTTAGCAAATGTCTTGTTTATGCAAAATACGCACATGTAGCATGTCCTAGCTTAAATGGGCAGCTCTAGGATGCGCTTCAACCATCAAATTGACTTTCAGCAAATGTCTATTTTAGGGGATTTTCATCTACACAAATGAATTGTATTTTAATATAATAATTTTAACTATATTTTTAATATTTGTCATTTTGTTATGTTCATTATTTATAGGTGATTCGGGTTACATGAGCTGGCCTTGGCTCATTACGTCATTGCGTAACCCCACGGATGAGGCCCAGGAGCGCTACAATCAGGCACACAAGTGGACTAGGGCTGTAGTGGAGAGGATGTTTGGGCTCCTCAAAATGTGGTTAAGATGCCTAGACAGGTCTGGAGGAGCCCTCCAATACAGCCCTAGTAAGGTGGTGAAGATTGTTATAGCCTGCAGCGTCCTGCATAACATTGCTCAGTGGGCTGGGATGCTGCAGGCCATCCAGGCACCCCAAGACCTCCTCCAAGATGAGGAGGATGACCCTGTTCTAGAGGGGCCATTCCGGGATGAGGGGCTCAATGGCAGAGCAAACATCATCAACCACCACTTCAGACGGTAAATACTAGAAGTTATATAGGAGCATTGTGAATATGTCTGAATTTTAGGGAAATGAGAAGTAGAGAATTGTGCATACATGTTAGGATTGTTCAACAAATGATTATAAAAAAATATAATTTAATATTATTATTATTATTATTATTATAGGTAATTTATACATCAGATGATTCTGGCATTGGCTCCTGTAATGACTTTGCCACCTGGTTTTCAAAGACAACATCAGATGGTAAGTATAAACAATGTATGGACTGTGGGTGGGGGGGACTTTTGCACAATCAGCCATCATATGGCATACATTTTAAAATGTAGTATTTAGTTTACACATTACTTGATTTTTGGATAGTCAGAAAGGGATCCTCTAGCAATACTATATGCTTCCAAGTCATATTCCAAGTCATACATCAGAGGTTAGGTCTGCACAATGTATGACTCAGCTTCACACTTGATTGATAGAACATAACACAAGATGCTACACATGCTTAGTAAGCTAGTGATCTAAACAGCTTGAGAAATGGTGGGGGGGGGGGGGTACAGAACTAAGTCACACACTTTTATTAATTATTGGATTTACACTTTTTCTTCCATTAGGGAGATGACTTCATCTAAAGACTGAAAGTGAAGAATTCAAGATTGAAAGTGAAGAATCCCAGACTGAAAGTGAAGAATCCCAGACTGAAAGTGAAGAATACCAGACTGAAAGTGAAGAATGCCAATGTGATCATGTCTGTGGCATTGTCTTTCAACTGTGCTGACCTTGAAAACCATACAAAGACACGTTCACATGGTAAGTGGCAACAATTCTATGGAACAAGACTGTGGATACATCCTATTGGAGACACTTAGGTTTAATTTTATCTTTGTTTTTTAGATGGTATTTCATAATCCTCTATTTTGAAAATGATGAATAGGATACCTAATGAAGATAAACTGATATTTTGAAGAGAATTGCCTTTTAAAGACCATACATCCAGGTTAGTTTGCACAATGCATGCTATTTAAGAATCATAGGAGGAAGAATGTTCAAAGAATTTGGAATATATACATGTCCTATAATAGAATATGTTTATTTTAGATACACTACCACTACTTTGTGCTAGAGAGGACTCAGATTCTGACCAATCAGACAAAGGGATACATTTTATAGTTGATATTTAGGTATATTATTTGAAGGGACATGAAATATTACATTCAATTATGTTCCTCATACAATCAAATTGAAAAATATTATCAAAATTTGATATGCATTATTTTGTCTAATTTTAAATGCTAATGTATAATTCAACTATTGATTAGACAATATAATGGGATTAATTTCCAATTATGGATAGATATAGATTTCAAGTCTGAACCTGTTTTTAATATCAAGACAAAAAAATACATGTTAGAGCATAGAACAAGATGATTTTACAATTATTAGATTTAATGAATATGTTAAGACATGTGTTCATTAAATAACCTAAATGACTAATGTTTTTAATATTTCTTTTCTTTCTTTTTCAGAGTTTCATCTGTGATGAATTCCCTAATTTTTTTGTTGTTGTCAATAAATTTATTTTCAGAATATATATTTTTCTATGTAATTTTTTTAAATACATATTCTTTGAGACATATCTCTATCACAGTAAGATAAGAAGAAATATATCCATCTGATATTCTGACATGTAAACAAAATATTAGTCCCATGACTGTAAAAGTCATCTATTTTAAAAGCACATGCCTGATATCAAATATACTAATTTAGTTTAATGTATTGAATGAAAAATATCAACACAGCTTATTCAGATAATGTTAAAGTCAAGTATCTTACAAAATTTAAGTTGGAGTTAAATACGTCCATCTATGCTTTTATTGTGTGATTTATAGATGTTAAAAACATAAAATGTTTATGACAAGGATATGTAGTATAAATTATACATAACAACTTTGTTCATTTCACTTTTAAGAAATGAAAGTGTTTAACTTACATTAAAGTGACAGTGTAGTTTAATGTTAGATTTACATTTTAATCTCTATAATCTTTCTTAGGTATCCAAAAACATTCTTACACTAAATAAAGGTTATTCGACTTTAAATATTTTAAGGTAATATGTTAGAAATTATCTTTAAATAAAACGTAAGTTAATTTCACATTTATTCCAAGCTAGTTATTGTATGCCATATTGATTACTTTTCAGCTCTAGTGGAGTTATTTGAAGGGTCAGTTAACTATAGATATATCAAAAGATAATTTCTAGCAATTATACTCTTTACCTGTTGGATAGATATCACATATCTATAGGTATTTCCATTCCCCTTTAGTTTAGTTTATTTCTACAATGTTAACTCCACATATTCCTAATGGTTTTGTCCTTAAAGGGACATTAAAACCAAAATGTTATTTAATGATTCAGAGAGAAAATACAATTCTTTTAAAACAACATTTAAATTTACTTCTATTATCTAATTAGATTCATTCTTTAGATATCCTTTGTTAAAGAAATAGCAAGGCACATGGGTTAGACAATGTCACAAGGCATCTACGTGCAACCACCAATCAGCAGCAACAGAGCCTATCTGGATATGATTTTCAGGAAAGAATATCAAGAGATAAAAGCTAATGAGATAACAGAACTAAATTAGAAGTTTTTTAACATTGTATTATCCATCTAAATCAGGAAAGAACATATAGCTTAATGTCCCTTTAAGGTAAAGCTGTATAAATACAGCCATTGGAAGATATTTCATTCACAGTGGGGCAAACAATACAGAAGGTAATACAAATATGCTTTATTCTAATGTTAATGTTAAGTTTGAGAAATGGAGATGCATAGGTTTATGATCAGCAAAGCATTACTGTGAAATATCTACTTATTTGTGGGTGGGCAACAATGCATATTTACAATGTTTAGACAGATGTATTTTGATAAATTTAAAGATTGCATATTAACTCATTAAAGGGACAGAAATTCAAAAGCATTTCTTTCAGGATTCAGAAATAAAATATCTTTGTAAACATTAAAATGTACTTATATTATCTAATTTCCTTCATTATTTTGATATACTTTCCTTTACAACCATATCTAGATATGCTCAGTAGCTGAAGATTGGTGGATGCACAGAGATGCCTTGTGTGATTGGCTCAATCATGTGCATTGCTATTTCTTCTGTAAAGGATATTTAAAGAATAATCTAAATAGATCGAGTTGATTTTAAATTTTTAAAACTGTATTCTCTCTCCGGATCATGAAAGAAAATATTTGGGTGTAATGTCCCTTTAAAAATAAAGATGCCTGGGGGCGGAGCCTGGAGCCGTTAAGAGATGGCTGCTTAGAGTTGGAGCTCTGTGCAGTACTATAACATAGGACGATATGCTGAGGCGACAATCATAAAAGTTTTGCCTCATTTTGTGGGGAAAAGAAGTGCACACTCCCGAAATTGGTTGAGACTGCTGTTGGGAGCCATAAACCTGTCTGCAAGCGGTGGAGCACAGGAGCAGATAGATGCCGAGCGCCATTTTGGTGTGTGTCATCGCAACACCGGAGCAACTCTGTAAGAGACTTAGCAGCCGGGGATGATACCCGGAATAAGCACATACCCTTCAAACGACTCCTAAGATAAGCAGCCACACCGGACATTTAGCGATCCTAAAGGCGGACAGCAAGGCTACAAAAAAAAGTCCCGGTGAGGAGCGGGCTGGCACAGAGGGCCTGGAGGCGCATGAACCAGTGGCGGTAAGAAGGGAGCTGAAAATGTCACGCTAGTCAGAGCTGGGTTAAGAGACTGAAGGTTGAGCTGGGCGATATGTATAGGGCTACAATACAAAGTTCACATTATGTTTTCATGAGCCCATATTACCCCCTGAAGGGGATGGAAGTTATTGGCGCAAATACAGTGCATATAAATACAGAGCATATGTAACGGCCATTTTCTAACAATGCTGAGACCCAGACTGAAGAATCCTGCATCTCACAGCCACAGCTATTAAAAGGGACACACACCAATGAAGGAATTCCTTACACAGCCACTATCAGGCATCTAGCAAGGTGACAAGGACACCTCCATGCTGACAAGGGGTCTAAATCTATCTTGCCTTCTATCTTATAAGCCTGAGATATGCTATTAGAGAGGAATAAAGACTTTGATTAAGTCATCAGAGAGCGCTGACGACTTATATATTGCTGATAGAGATAAATGTAGTGGAGCATTAAAAAGCAGGAATATAATTAGAAACCTACAGCTTATTTTCTCTACCATTAGCCTCTTACAATGGTTAAGTACTGACTCACATGCCTTTTACATTTATTGCATTAAACTTTTTTATCAGTGCACCTATCCTATTATAAACTTCCAAACTAACATACCACTGGAAATTTGACTTAATCTATCGGAACCATGTCAGTGAGGAAAAAGAATAAACCCTCCCATGGGCCTAAACCATCAGCAGCCAGCCTGTTTTTCAAACCGGCTAAAGGGGAGAAACATCTAGATTCTGCTAACATGGCGCTGGAAGAAGATAACGACTCTGATGCAGGTTCGCAATACACAGAGGAAGATGCAACTCCTGCTACAAGAGCTGATTTGAAAGCACTGGTATCTAAACAGGATATTAGTAAAAATTTTGATAAGCTCTGGGAAAAATTTGACGCTTTTCAAAATACTGTCACGAATAGCCTAGCAGACATAAAGCAAGACATCTTGGAGTTGGGTACTAGGGTAGCTACCCTAGAAGAAAATGAAACCACTATTACAGAAGACCTTTTTAATATTACTCAAAAGATCTCCACGCAACAGCAGGAAGAAAATGAGATGCATGATAAACTGGAAGATCTCGAAAACAGGGGCCGTAGATGTAATATACGTCTAAAAGGGGTCCCAGAGACAATCTCGGCTGAGGAGCTACCCATCTATCTACACCAACTATTTCAGGCCATCACGGGAGAAATAGGCGAAGAGAAATTCCAACTGGAAAGGGCACATCGTGCATTAAGAGCAAGGCCAAAAGAGGAAGCGCCACCTAGAGATGTCATTGTGAAGTTTCTTAGATTTCCAGAGAAGGAAGGAATCCTATCGGCAGCCAGGAAGAACCCTACTTTCAAATTTCAAGGGGTGGTGATACAATTCTTTCAGGATCTATGTGTTAGGACTCTACAAAGAAGAAGCTATCTGAGACCCCTTACCACACTCCTGAGAAAACATCAAATAGCATACAGATGGGGATTCCCCTTCAGCTTATATATTCAGCACAATGGAAGATCATTCAGCTTAAAAGAAGCGTCAGAGAGCCCAGAGATATGCCGCAGACTACAATTGGACATTCCTGAGATTCCTCAACTAAACCATACAGAAGGTTCCTCTCAAACATCGGCAAACCAACCTCTTCAACAGAGACAGAAGTGGTCCAAAGTTCCGAAAAGAAAGGCTAAATCTTAGCGCTCTTTATCTTCTTGTTCCTGACTGAGCTGAGATTTTCTACATCTCTCCAGGAGGAGGGGGAAGTGAAGAATGTATCCTTTTTGCATCCAGTGACACTTTTTAGGGTCTGGACTGATATACCAGATACCCTGGAGAACATTAGACTCCTATTAGCGAGAGTTAGGGTGGCTGAAAATTCTGGAGGGAATGGGTCCAGTAAGCAATTAGAGTTTACGGGCAGATGTATACTCCGTAATGTTAAGAAAGTGTTAAATGTTATCTTTCCAGATGCTCTCAAGGAAAAGAGGGAGTATCTTTCTTTCATTAAAATGCCTATTGTTATAGTACAGACAGTATGTAACTACAACCAACCTGAGTAAGGAGGAGGTAAAGGTTGGGGATATTTTTGTTTTATGTTTATTTTGCTTTCTTGCCTACAGGAGACAGGGATCCTTGATCCTTGGCTACTATGTTATCATTTGTATGTTTGACAATTTGTTTTTGATTGTTACCTCATATGTTCTTGTTATTGTTTTTGTTTATATCCTGTCGACTCGCCTTGTTTCTATGCATGAATCATCTAACCAGAGAAAACCTTATCTACAATGCCTTTGGGCAACAAGAATGATTGAGGGGACAGCGGATCCGGGGGGGGGGGGTCCCCCCCACACAAAATAGTAAGTAATGACTTTTAATCTTCGACTGATTTCACACAACGTTAGGGGCCTCAACACTGACCTAAAGCGTAGAACAGCGATGAGCCAATACATTAGATTGAAAGCTAACATCATTTACCTCCAGGAGACACACTTTACCAGGGAAGCCATTCCCAAATATTGGGCCAGGGGGTACACTCAACATTTTCACTCTATAACAGATAGGAAAAAAAGGGGAGTATAAATATTAATTCACCATTCGGTGGGGTTTGTGATGGAAGAAACAATCAGGGATCCAGAAGGAAGGTTCTTGATACTCAAAGGGAGAATACAGGATAAGCACATAGTCTTTTGTAATGTTTATGCGCCCAATGAAACACAAGCGCCCTTTTTCTCTCATGTCTCTGATCTACTGACTCATTGGTCGCATTTCCGGATAATCTTAGGGGGGGATTTTAATGTGTCAATGTATGCACACCAAGACAAAGACAAGGCTCCATTAACCCGAAAACAAATGAGACATAACTCTACAGTTAAAAAAATAAAAGACACTTTCTTATCACATAATATTTTGGATTCCTGGGACACCTTATACGGTAAAACAAATGATTATACATACTATTCGTTTGCACATGGTTCTTACTCAAAGTTAGACTATATCTATCTGAGTCAAACATTGATCCCAGACCTAGCCTCTTCTAAGATACACGCATGTGCATGGTCGGATCACTCTATAGTTCAAGTAGATATCAAACAAACTTTCCATACTAGCGCAACACGGTCCTGGAACTTTGACCCATACGTTCTTCAGGACGTTAAGACGAGAGAATCTATATCTAGGGCACTGTCAGAATATTGGGGCTTTAACGTGGGAACCACCTCCAATCCTATCACCATTTGGGCGGCACATAAAGCCTATATTAGAGGGCTGCTTATTAAAGAAAAAGCGGCTTTAACCAAAGCTGCTAGGCTGCAGACGGAAACATTGCAAAAAGACATAGACACACTCACTAGGACACATCAACTGAACTCATCACCCATCATCTTTACACAATTACAGGCTAAAAGATTAGAACTAGCTACAATTATGAACAAGACATCAGTTAGGGCAGCGCACAGATTAAACTCACAATATTTTTTATATGCAAACAAGCCCGATAGGTATTTGGCTCATAGGCTGAAGGAAAGGACTAAGTCTTTCACGATACCTTCTCTGCAAAAATCTGATGGCTCCTGCACCTCAGATCCCCAGGAGATAGCGGACAGTTTCGCTCAATATTATGCTCAACTCTATGACGGTAAAAAAGTTACACATAATGACCAGATGACTCGACTCAGGTCTAACTTTCTAGATGACGCTAGACTGACTCCCCTGGGGGACAAGGCCAGGGATGAATTAAATGCAGAAATTACGACTAGAGAGGTCTTTAATGCCATTAAAGAGCTTAAGCCGGGAAAAGCAGCAGGTCCAGATGGGTTCCCAGGGGACTATTACCAACTTTTCAAATCGGTACTCATCCCACATGTAGTTTCCCTATGCAATGATATTTTAAAAGGTAATGAGATCCCGAGGAAATTTTACAAGCCAAAATAGTAGTTATCCCCAAAGCAGGCAGAAATCCAAAATTATGTCAAAATTATCGCCCTATTTCCCTCATCAATCAGGACATTAAGATGTTTACTAAGATCCTTGCGAATAGACTCAAATTATATTTACCCACACTAGTTCATCCTGACCAGGTGGGCTTTGTTCCAGATAGGGAAGCCCCAGACAACACGAGGCGAGCGATCTCCCTGATAGAGTATCTTAGCAAAACGAGAACGCCTTCTCTGGTCCTATCCCTGGATGCGGAGAAGGCGTTCGATAAAATAGATTGGGACTTTATGCTGGAAGTTCTAGGTAGATTAAATATACAGGGCCCATTTGTTCAAGCCATCAAAAGCATTTATTCTAGCCCCACGGCTAGTGTTAGAGCGGCAGGCTATCATTCAAAATTGATAGATATTTTAAATGGTACTCGCCAAGGCTGCCCGCTTTCACCCCTGTTATTTGCAATCTGTATAGAGCCATTAGCGGAGAAGATACATGTATCACCAGATATCCATGGGGTTTCACTCAGGGGACAGGAGTTTAAAGTGTCGCTGTTTGCAGATGATGTCCTTCTCACATTGACTAGACCACTCATTTCCCTACCAAATCTATATAAGGTTTTACAAGATTACTCAGATATATCAGGGTACAAGGTTAATCTAGAAAAATGTGAGGCTCTCCCTGTTGCCCTCCCTAATCATACCAAAAAACTTATAGAAGCGAATTTTGAGTTTACATGGAATAAGGGGTCGATTAAATATCTGGGGGTTAAACTCTCGAATAATATTGATGATTTATAAAATCTGAATTATGTCCCTCTATATAGATCGATTAGGAAAGACATAGATGTCTGGAAAAAAGGCAGGTTCTCCTGGTATGGCCGACTAACGTCAATTAAAATGAATATCCTACCAAGGCTTCTATACCTTTTCCGAGCCTTACCTATTAGAGTGCCATTGATTGACCTTAGTAAACTTCAAAAAGACTTAGTGGGTTTTCTCAGAGGTGCTAAACAGCTAGAATCCCATCTCATATTCTGCAGCAACACAGACAATTGGGAGGGGTGGGAGTACCAAATTTATTACATTACTATCAAGCGCCGAGATTAGCTCAGACCACCTTATTTAGCAAAAACCCAGCAGATCGGGTGTGGATCCGAGTGGAGACGCTAATGACAGAGTACAAAAACCCAGACGATATCCTATGGGATCATTCGAAACAGCCCTTTAAGGGAAAGCCGGCCTCCAGACTTACGATAGAGATGATGCAGACTTGAACCGTGTTGTCCAGATCTTTAAACCTAATTCCAATAGACTCAGTAGTGAGACCAATTAAGACTCTTCTAAATCCAGATTTTCATCTACACATGGGGAAGTGGGACAATAAAGGGCTATATAGGGTTGCAGACTTTTTACACAATAATAAACTAGCTACATACCAACAAATTCAAGACAAGATATATCCCGAGAAAATGCAATGGTTCCTATACCTACAAATATCTTCAGCTATTACTAAATTTAGGGCACATAGTTCAACGAAATTGTTGACAACACTTGAACATCTTTGCAACTCACCTAATCAACACAAAAAGCTGATTTCAGCCATATACTTAGCAATACAAAAGGCTAAACACACCTCTAAAACTAAACTGATGGAACAGTGGGAAAGGGAACTGAACAAAATATACTCAATTGAGGAGTGGGAAGCACTCCTATACACATCGAGCAAAGGAATGATCAGTGCGGACTTTAGAGAAAATTGCTTAAAAACATCTTTCAGGTGGTACCTGACCCCCATTATCACCTCCCACTACACTCATAGGGGCAGCAAACTATGCTATAGGGGATGTGCAGACATGGTGTAATATACCTTTAAGGACTGATCCCTCCTACCAACAGCCAAACCCTATTTAAACCTCACATTGCCATATCCAAACTGCCTGTTAATTGATGTACTTTGTTTAAGCCTGCTCTGTTAAGAGTTTAGCTTTATATTCATAGTTCTTAAGACCAGGTCTCTGTTTATTTAACCTTTGAATTATTCAGCTTGTTATAACCTTTACTAGGTTTTACACCTTGAGGTTTATTCAAATCAAACCTTTATCACATTCAGCTATTCAGCCTTTTTTGCAGCCGCAATATTTAGCTCTGTGTGAGATTCCAGCATCAGCTGTGTATCGGATCATCCTAACCGCAACCGGAAGTAAGTCACACTCTCACCGGCTTCTCACTTCTCCACACGCTGTCGGACAAACAAACCTCCGGATCTTTTCTCACATCAGGTATATTCCTCCCAAGACAAAGGTACTGTGATCGCTTACTTAGAGACTGAAGTGGTAAGATTATATGCCGATAAATCCTCTAAGAACTCGTAAGCACTATTCGTACTAACCTGTGACTGAACAACCAGTTATATTCATATATGCTTCCAAAAGGATGTGAAAGAATGTGTGGGACTTGTAAATATTTTATTCCAGTGAGAGTGTGTGAAGTTTGTTTGCGATACTATTGAAAACACCTGTTACAACTTGTTGAAGTGATTATTCCTGCTGAACATTATACCTCTAACCAAGTCATTAAGCAGAAACTTGAGACTGCTATTCTAACACTGCTCATAGGAAACCTGTGTTATAATAAACACACGTTGTTTCTTTTCCAGTGTCATTCATTACTGTATTTGTTACTAATTAGCTCACAGTTTATGATCTTAGTAAATATAACCATTTTGCTGAGACTTAAAACACAAGAGCAACAAAACCAATTTTATATTGGTCAGGAGTATTACAGTATTAACAGGCCCAAAATATCTGTTTGTTTACTCTTTAAGCCATGGAACCACAAGAGATTCAGAATGAATTCTCTAACATACATCAAAAGTTGGATTACCTTGCACGTGGCTTAACAGAGGTGCAAGCAGAGAATACAGCTTTAAAAGCCTTACTAAAGGAATGTTTAACCCCTAAGGAGCAGGCTACTCCTGAACCTCAAATTCAGCCTCCTACTCCTTTTTCAGGTAAACGATCAGTTTTCAGAGATTTCAAAAATGCATGCAATTTGTTATTTACTTTGAGACCTAGGACTTACCATAGTGAGAGAATAAAAGTTTGCACTACTATATCTTACTTACTGGGGGAACCTAGAACATGGGCCAATAGGCTGTATGAAACAAACGATCCTGTAATGGATTCATTGCAGGATTTTTTCTCTGCTATGTCTATCTTATATGAGGACACTAACATACAGATTAACGCAGAGACCAAACTGCGAGCTCTTAAACAGGGCAAAAGAACCGTGGAAGAGTTCATCACTGACTTTCAGATGTGGGCTTCAGACTCCAAATGGAATGAGGTCAGCCTCAGAAATCAGTTCAGGCTGGGATTATCTGAGAGCTTAAAAGATGAGCTCTCACGAATAGAAATGCCTGAGACATTATCAGCTCTCATAAAAGTCTGCATTACTCTGGACAGACGTCTAAGAGAGCGCAAAGTAGAAAAATCAGTTTATGAGACACTCTCTAGACGCACTTATCCCTCACCTACATCACAAGAAAAGACTTTATCTAACCCTATACCTATGGAAATAGGAACTATAAGGGGTCCACTTACCTCAGAAGAAAAGATAAGACGAAGATTGTCAAATCTCTGTTTATATTGTGCACATAAGGAGCACTCTGTTAGTGAATGTCCATTACTATCAAAACAAAGAAAGGGTAAGACAGAATCTATCAAACAAATATATAACACCTCTAAGACACAACATCTAACTATTCCCCTTTCCTTACAGTGGGATCAAGACAACCTACAGACTGAAGGACTAATAGATTCTGGGGCGACTGGAAATTATATTGACACTGATTATGTAAAAAAGAATAAAATACCCACTGTGTGCAAAACAAACCCAGTTTTTGTGAAGTTAATTGATGGTACATTCATTCAGAATGGACCAATCACTCATCACACCATACCACTTTTAATAACCACATCCAAGGCACACACTGAATATGTAACTTTTGATATTATACCTATAGCACAGCACTCAGTCATCTTAGGTTATACATGGTTAGTTATTCATAATCCTGAAATAGATTGGACACAAAACACAGTAAACCTAAACTCAACCTATTGTACTAAGACTTGTTATCCTCACTGTTCTATAGCTACTATGGAGCAGGGTATTCCATGTGTATATCAGGATCTGGCAGACGTATTCGATTTGAAAGAAGCTGAAAATTTGCCTCCACATAGAGCATTTGACTGCCCCATTGACATTATTCCAGGATCACAAATACCTCATGGCAAAATTTATCCAATGAACCAAAATGAGCTCCAAGATTTACGTACCTATTTGGATGATAATCTGAGAAAGGGTTTCATTACTCATTCAACCTCTCCAGCAGCGGCTGGGATATTCTTTGTAAAAAACAAAGATGGAACTTTACGTCCAATTATCGACTACAGAGCTCTAAATAAGATCACAGTAAAGAACCGATATCCACTCCCTTTAATCCCTGAGTTACTAGAAAGACTTACGGGGGCCACTGTATTTTCAAAACTGGATTTAAAAGGAGCTTATAATCTAATCCGTATCAAGAAGGGTGATGAGTGGAAGACTGCTTTCCGCACCAGATACGGATTGTTCCAATATAACGTTATGCCCTTCGGATTATGCAATGCTCCGGCAACCTTCCAGCATTTCATAAATGAGATATTCCACGATCTCACAGATGTTTGCGTCATAATCTATTTGGATGATATCTTAATATATTCAAAAAATATAGCTGAACATGAGAAACACGTTCGTTGGGTTTTAACTAGACTTAGACAAAATAAGTTATACGCTAAGTTAGAAAAATGTATCTTTCATACATCAGAAATAAAATTCCTGGGTTATATTCTAAAACCCAACAAGATTGAGATGGATCAACAAAAGATTCAGGCTATTATAGAATGGCCAAAACCCACTACCACACGCTCACTCCAGAGGTTTCTGGGGTTTGCAAATTTTTACAGGAAATTTATCAAAGGGTTTTCCTCAGTTGTAAAACCACTATCTCAACTAACTAGTAGCAATCATAAATTCTGTTGGACAAAAGAGTCCCAAGAAGCTTTTACTAAGCTAAAAGAGCTTTTCACCTCAGCACCAGTTTTAACTTTACCAGACTACAATCAAGCATTCATATTGGAAGTAGATGCTTCCAATTCTGGAATTGGAGCAGTATTATCACAACAGAACAGGGACACCAAACTGATTCATCCCATTGCTTTCTATTCAAAGACTTTCTTACCAGCAGAAAGTAATTATTCTATTGGTGACAAAGAGTTACTAGCTATAAAACGTTCACTAGAACATTGGCGACACCTCTTAGAAGGAACTAAAGAACCCTTTCTGATTTATACCGATCATAAGAACCTAGAATACTTAAGGACTAACAAGACACTTTCTTCCCGTCAAGTAAGATGGGCACTTTTTATGGATCGGTTCAATTTTTTAATAACATACCGACCAGGAAGTGCAAATGCGAAAGCTGACGCTTTATCAAGACAGTTTGATTCCAGTTTGCCACAACACATCTCAACACCAATTATACCAGAAGAAAAATTTTTGGGAGCACTCACTGGTTTAGAGACTGAAATATTATCAGCTCTGAAAGATGAGACTTCAATACCACCAGAGTGCGTTAAGGATTCAACAACAGGATTATTTTACCATAATGGAAGATTATTCATTCCTGAGTCTCAACGACAACTCATATTGAACAATACCCATGACAATGTATTATCTGGACATACAGGAATCCAAAAGACCATTGAGTTAACTAAAAGGAACTTTTGGTGGCCTCATATGGAAAAGACTATTTCTGACTACGTCATAGGCTGTGATGTCTGTGCCAGAAACAAGGCTGAGCATAGGAAACCTATAGGTTACCTGACGTCACTGCCGATTCCTGATAGACCATGGAGTACCATATCCATGGACTTCATTGTTGATTTACCAGATTCACAACATTATAATACAATATTTGTTGTAGTGGATCAATTAACCAAATTAGCTCACTTCACACCTTTAAAGGCTCTTCCTAGTGCCTTTATAACAGCAAAAGCATTCATTAGAGCTATTGTTCGCCTACATGGTTTACCATCCACCATTATAACTGACAGGGGTACTCAATTCACCTCCGCTTTCTGGAGATCACTCTGTAAGTCACTAAAGATTGACACACGATACTCCACAGCATTCCACCCACAAACCAATGGGTTAACCGAACGATTAAATCAAACATTAGAACAGTACCTCAGGTGTTATATTACACATTTACAAGATGATTGGGTAACATACCTCCCTTTGGCAGAATTTTCATACAATAACTCTCTATCCTCTTCAACAAAGATGTCCCCATTTTTTGCCACATATGGTTATCACCCCACATCAATCACTCTTTCAAATACTCCAGTCAATTCTCCAGGTGCTACAACTTATCTCAATACCTTACAAGATCGATTAGAACAAATAAAGGCACACCTCGTTCAAGCTAAAGACAGACAAAAACATTATTATGACCAAAGACACAGACCCTCACCAGACTATAAGTTAGGTGATCAGGTACTTCTTTCTATTAAATATCTAAGGTTACAGATACCAAGTAAAAAATTAGCTAATCAGTATATAGGACCTTTTTCAATTGACAAAATCATCAATCCTAATGCAGTGAGATTGAAGCTACCACAACATTACAAAATACATAATACATTTCATGTCTCATTATTAAAACCGTATACTTCAGACCGAAACAGATTAGATTTGACAGTTCCTCCTCCCATACTCCTAAACAATCAAGAAGAGTTTGAGGTAGAAAGAATCCTAGATTCTCGCATTAGGAGAAGGAGATTGGAATATCTGATTCAATGGAAGGGTTATGGACCAGAAGAGAATTCTTGGCAACATCACTCGGAGATTAACGCTCCAAGACTCCTTAGGCGTTTTCATCTCCGTTACCCATCTAAACCTCACCCTGAATCACCGGGGGTGATTCCTTAACGGGGGGGAGATGTAATATACCTTTAAGGACTGATCCCTCCTACCAACAGCCAAACCCTATTTAAACCTCACATTGCCATATTCAAACTGCCTGTTAATTGATGTACTTTGTTTAAGCCTGCTCTGTTAAGAGTTTAGCTTTATATTCATAGTTCTTAAGACCAGGTCTCTGTTTATTTAACCTTTGAATTATTCAGCTTGTTATAACCTTTACTAGGTTTTACACCTTGAGGTTTATTCAAATCAAACCTTTATCACATTCAGCTATTCAGCCTTTTTTGCAGCCGCAATATTTAGCTCTGTGTGAGATTCCAGCATCAGCTGTGTATCGGATCATCCTAACCGCAACCGGAAGTAAGTCACACTCTCACCGGCTTCTCACTTCTCCACACGCTGTCGGACAAACAAACCTCCGGATCTTTTCTCACATCAGGTATATTCCTCCCAAGACAAAGGTACTGTGATCGCTTACTTAGAGACTGAAGTGGTAAGATTATATGCCGATAAATCCTCTAAGAACTCGTAAGCACTATTCGTACTAACCTGTGACTGAACAACCAGTTATATTCATATATGCTTCCAAAAGGATGTGAAAGAATGTGTGGGACTTGTAAATATTTTATTCCAGTGAGAGTGTGTGAAGTTTGTTTGCGATACTATTGAAAACACCTGTTACAACTTGTTGAAGTGATTATTCCTGCTGAACATTATACCTCTAACCAAGTCATTAAGCAGAAACTTGAGACTGCTATTCTAACACTGCTCATAGGAAACCTGTGTTATAATAAACACACGTTGTTTCTTTTCCAGTGTCATTCATTACTGTATTTGTTACTAATTAGCTCACAGTTTATGATCTTAGTAAATATAACCATTTTGCTGAGACTTAAAACACAAGAGCAACAAAACCAATTTTATATTGGTCAGGAGTATTACACATGGGGACATATATTCATATGTGGTGGGAATGCCCGCAAATTAAACAGATATGGTCTAGGCTGTCTACACTACTTAGCGAGGTCCTGTCGGCATCTATCTCTCTGACAGCTCCACAGGCGCTGCTGAACGAGCATATAGAACCCTTCAATGCACCCATTAACACCTTTATACGGATTCTGTGTACTGCTACTAGAATATGCGTGGCACGACACTGGAAGTCAGGGGCACCCTCGTGGGGAGAGGTGACGGATAAAATAAAGGCTACATATAGATTGTCGGAAACGGCAGCACATATTCAAAATAACCACAATCAATTTTCCAAGATCTGGTACTTTTGGCTCTTAGCGGGATATTAGGGATGACAGTGAGGTTGAGGGGTGCACCCTGACTACGGAGGTTGGGGACTAATGTTTGGGATGCGAAGGGAAGACCAATTAAGAATGACTAGAAAACTACTTGGAGTGACCTTAAAATTGGTGGGGGCCCCTTTCCTGGATCTACTGCAGATGGGGAGAGACGACAGGCAAGTTGAAGTGTATTTTTAATTGTTGAGTTGTTTTGTTTTTGTTGTTTAGTTGTATAGGGGGGGGGGAAATGTATGCTATACAAACATGATGAGCTTGGAAAAAGGAACAGTGACAAATGGTTCAAAATGCCTTCTTTTGTTATTACCTGCACCATGCTCACATAATTGTGAATTGATAATTCTCTTTGCAGCATTATGGATCAGATGGGTTGCATCATAGACATTATACTGGTTCATTGTTGTAAAGTAACTGACTGTTAAGATATCAACCTTACAAGAGATCACTGATTAACGGATTTGGACCTATGTAAAAGAGTTGGTAGAGGCGATACAGCTTGTACTCAATGAACAATGTGATCTGTACCTGTTGTTTATAATGTAAAACGAATAAAAATTATTTCAACTAAAAATAAAGATGCCATTGCCCAATAACATATGTGAGCAGTTCAGACAAATACAAGCTTGAGGTTTATTTACTAATAATGAACAAATGTGTATTTTAACATTTAAAAACAGATTATCCAAGTTCCGTCCATTATTAATAAAAATTATGCATTTCAGAAATATAGCGTGGGAAACGTATCTTGCAACACGAGATTTGTATCTTTAAAAATTATGTGCATTATAAATACATTTAATAGAGCAATGTCAATAATTCACAATAAGTCACAATATTTCTTTAATAAACAATAAATACATACAATGTTTAATATTTTCCAATAAAATTTATTTATATTAAATAACCTGATCAATATTAAACATCGAAATGTGTAAAACATTTACTAATGTGACTGGATTATATTTACTAAAAATAAAATCGAGATCAAATGTAAAATTAATATATTAATATTTAACGGATCACGTATATTAAATCTGTGTCACACATATCCGAATAACAGTCCCATGAGTTACAAATAAGTCTACATGAAAAATGTAGTAACAGCAGCCCCCGGAGGTATGTGTATGGAAGATACTAAGATATGAAACATTAAGGAATGGCGAATCAGAGTTCATCACACAAACATAACTTGAGTCAGTATGGTCTCACAGAAATGAAAACAAAATGACTAAATTTTATCCAATCAGATGTACAGATATCATGTCCCATGGTGCATATCATGTTTACTTTACCATATAAAAGTCCATTACACATTGCCATTTTTGTCAGTTCTCTAATGCCTGCTGGCGGATATATATCTATATATTTATATATTATATTTAATTCTAAGGACTAGCAGGCATGATGTCTCCCAGGTTCTCATGGTTGGAGAGTGCAGCACTGGTCAACGCTGTTGAGGACTTCTATCCGCAGCTGTTCGGGAACAAGAAGATGTCGACGAAGCAGAGTATTAGGAAGGCCCTCCGGTTGTCTGTCACCAATGATGTTAAGTTGGTGTGTGGCATCCAGAGGACCACGGATCAAATCATGCAGAGGTTCGGGTATATGAGGTTGCAGCTAAGCCATAAAGTCAACCTCATATGGAACTGGGTAAAAGCCCGTCGGAGGGATGGAAAGCAGAAGCCACCCCCACAGAAACTGTACCTGCAACCTTATGAGGTGACTTTATTGGCCCTCCTCAATCTCCGGGTCCCCAAAAGATTTAGATCCGCTCGCTCCTCAACTTCTTCTTCTTCCCTCCCAGCTGCTGGATCAGAAAGTCCCGACCCGGAGGCCAGTGCAGCTGCTTCTCCAACCGATGACCTGGAAGAAGAAAGTTGAGAGGCTGAACCAGGTAAATATCAGACTTCATATAATATATTAATATTTGAGTACATATTTAAGCAATGTGTATATAGTGTTATATTCAACCTATATAGCTCTCACAACACACGCTACATATGATGTTTAGATATCTGAATTTAGAATCGTCACACATGAAATATGAATGATGTTTCTTGCGCTCTCCAGAATATCCGTCACAGAGCTAAAATGAAATTGCGCATCCGTGAAATCCCTATCATCCGCAATTTCATACATTGACTATCGAATCATACCACAGTTCTAAATATTAATTGTTATCATTCAATATTAACAAATATATGATTGGAATCTCATAATAAACCCAATTGGAAATATATTTGAAGTCTTTTTCGAAATGATACTCATCACACTACTATATCCAAATCAATTCAGAATCACGGAATGCGCAATTCCGCTTTGAATCATTGTGCAATGATCACTAAAGATAGAATTGCGCACACACGTGAACATGTGTTTGCTGTAACAGTGGCATAACTTTAGACATGTTGGTCAAATCACGGATGCGCAATTCCGCTTTGAATCATTGCGCAATGAACACGAAAGATAGAATTGCGCACACACATGAACATGTGTTTGCTGTAACAGTGGCATAACTTTAGATATCTTGATCAAATCACGGATGCGCAATTCCACTTTGAATCATTGCGCAATGATCACGAAAGATAGAATTGCGCACACACGTGAACATGTGTTTGCTGTAACAGTGGCATAACTTTAGACATGTTGGTCAAATCACGGATGCGCAATTCCCCTTTGAATAATTGTGCAATGATCACGAAAGATAGAATTGCGCACACACGTGAACATGTGTTTGCTGTAACAGTGGCATAACTTTAGACATGTTGGTCAAATCACGATGCGCAATTCTGCTTTGAATCATTGCGCAATGATCACGAAAGATAGAATTGCGCACACACGTGAACATGTGTTTGCTGTAACAGTGGCATAACTTTAGACATTTTGGTCAAATCACGGATGCGCAATTCCTCTTTGAATCATTGCGCAATGATCACGAAAGATAGAATTGCGCACACACGTGAACATGTGTTTGCTGTAACAGCGGCATAACTTTAGACATGTTGGTCAAATGTATATGTTAATTAGTATATATGTGAAGAAAACAGTATCCTTATTTACAATATTCTACATTATAAAAGCTATACTAGCAAGATCAAAATAAAAATTGAACAATCTCTATCAATTGATGACAATGCAAGAAGACACAAAATGACTTAAAGCGAAAGTCAACAACATAAAAGATTGAAAATAAGAATACATGATCTCTTCATTTATAAATTAATTTAGGGAAATATTAACTCAAGTGAATACAAATATAATTTTACTTTGTCAATTAGAATATAAAAATCTGATTGTTCGTGTCCATGGCCTGATTTGTATTAATGATATCCAATCCTGAATATTTTACAGATATGGATGTTGTTGCTGGAACCTCGAGCCCGTGCTCGTCACCTTTGTCTTACAAACTTGGACATAACATTACATAATCCATTCACATTGATCTATATTAATATGGATACTCTAATTCTCTTTTCTTGTTATTTTAAAATAAGAATCACGTATCAGAGTTGGGATTCCACTGTAATACAAATCTCAATATATGAGTATTTGAAGATATTCCTTCGATTCTTGATATCTTCATTTTAATGTAATCTTAGGCTCATGCCCATTTTATATTCTGCCCCTGGGTAGTGCTTGACATTTTTTGGCTACATTTAGACAACATCAACACATTTTTTCATATGTGCAGATTACAGAAATATACATCTCATATGCTTTGATATTTTCTTCATATCATTAAAGGGACATGAAAACCAACATTTAACTTTTATGATTTAGACACAACATGTGATTTTCAAAAACTTTAAAATTTGCTTCTATTATCTACCTTGCTTCAGTCTATTATTATCCTTAGTTGAAAATCATATCTAGGTAGGCTCAGGATCAGCAATGCATTACTGGGAGTAACCTGCTGATTTTTTGATGCACAAAATTGCCTATTTTCATTTGTTCAACACATGTCTTCAGATCAACAAAAAGAAACAGATGCGCCACATGGCCCAATATTGTAGGTTCCAGATGATAGATATTTATGTGAAAATAGATACACTCACATATATTGAGGCACCTCAAATGGTGCTATAGACACAGTCTGGGATCTATAACAGTCACCCAGCAGACCGACCTCCTGAGGTAAGGTGGAATCTGTATAGGGAAATATGGAAAACACAAAGTGCCAATATGGCCTAGTATTGTTTGGCATAAGTTGTCTGCAACCAAAAATACAAAGTTACACTCATATTTGTTGTAGCATCTCCATTGATGCTAATAAGGCAAGCTGGGATCAATTCAGTCACCCAACAGACTTAGTCCCAAGGCAATCAGGATACCACAGTCCTCCTGACCTTTCTCAAGGCCCAAAGTGTCCTCAAAATAACCAGATGTCAGGAAGCAAGTGTTTAAAGAAAGTTAAAATCACTTTAATAAAATATTATGAGATATTTGTACATGTCTTCAGATAACAGTGGTGCATAGTTGCTCCTTTAAAAAAATCTTTCAAAGACAATGAAGCAAAATAGAAAAAAAAGTATATTTAAAAGGTTTTTTTTAATCACAGGCTGGATTTGAATCATGCAAATTAATACAATTACACATTTGGAGTTTCATGTCCCTTTAAGAGAAAAGGATAATTAAAGGGACAGTCTAGGCCAAAATGCCAAAATAAACTTTCATGATTCAGATAGAGCATGTAATTTTAAACAATTTTCCAATTTACTTTTATCACCAATTTTGCTTTGTTCTCTTGGTATTCTTAGTTGAAAGCTTAACCTAGGAGGTTCATATGCTAATTTCATAGACCTTGAAGCCCACCTCTTTCAGATTGCATTTTAACAGTTTTTCACCACTAGAGGGTGTTAGTTCACGTATTTCATATAGATAACACTGTGCTCGTGCACGAGAAGTTATCTGGGAGCTTTAATATCTAATTTTGACATATTATTACTGTCTATATATACATAGATATACGGTCAGTAAGATATAAACATAATAATATACCTCCAGTGAGCTAGCGCTAGGAATGACGTTACCCAGCAAGATAACCACATGCACTTCCAATAATTATGACTATTCTACAGACTAATATGTCTCAGTCCTACGTGCATGGTAAGTAATATAATGTAAGTCCTATAAATGTACCTTCATACTACAAGGTAAGCCCTAAATGCATGCCTGTATCGACTATTATGGAAATTATGGTTTCAGGGCAAAAACGTATAGTACATGATAAATAGACACATACCTTATAACATAACCATATCTATGGCACTTCAGTATATTATACATAGCAGGTATATGGGAATCTAGCCTATGAAGACTTTAATATGACAATATATATCTCCAGTGATCCTGAATCTTCCTCTAGTAGCGATAGTAATTAAATAAATAATGGCTTCAAAAGTCTTGTGCAACCTTAGCAGATAGTAAAAATACGATTATAACCATTTCATGGTGAGTAGAGACCTAAGAGTCATATCACCATATATAGGCAGAGTCAGAAGCAAGTCAGGAACTATCAAGATACATATAGAGACTTCAGCAAATGTCATGCATTCAGATGTTTCAAGTGGTATGTTTAGGTAAGTGTAGATGTAAAATTTGTTGAATATTGCAGCAAGTTCAACAGTTGAGACTAAGATTTATCCCCCTACACCTGAGAATACAAAATTACATGCACATCAATGTAACCCTATTATTGACATGAGAAGCATAGAGAGGAGTGTCTAGAGTGCTGATAATAAGCATACTACACAATGCGACAAGGCAGACTTAAAAGGGGAGGCTTAACTTACACTATAGGGTTTATTCTCATACACTGGATGCTAATTATGCTAGTACCCTGTTAGTAGACCCTCTAGGGGAGGCTTATAAACATAGTACACTCGCATATAGAGCATGTAGTATAGTGTTTGTAATTAGCCTGCTAAGACAAACTTTAAGAGGTAAATAACAATGATCTGAACTGCAGATCTCGTGTCTGTCCATAGAACAATCAAGGGTAGTTTTAGGAACAGCTAACTTAAAACCAAGGACAGCGGCTTAGGTCCAAATTAGGGTGGTAACATTGCTAAAGATGATAAAGATTTTGTTAAAACCCCTGCTTAATCACTAATTACATTCGCAGACTTCAACTAGACACTGTCTTATACATAGCAGTAGGGTATTGTTCATTCAGTCTAATGAACAAAGATAAATATCACACAGAAACATCAAACAACTCTGTAATACTAGCTAGAATTAACTAATAAGTACTAGTAAAACAAGCAGGTAATAGTCCGGTTTAGCTTTGCAGTAAGGTTTACTAAGTCTCCAGTAGCTGCACATCTTCTTAAATTTAATTATAAACTTACAGCCTGTCTTAGGACCAAATAAAGTCCCAGTTGCTGTTAATACATTTTTGGACTTAGTTATTGCTGGTAATAGGGCCAAAACCAGAAATAGTGTACCAGTCTCTGTGAAAACATATACCAAAAGGAGTAACTAGTAGTGCTGGAAGTTCTTTCCACATAAGAGCATTAGAAGTGTCTCACAGTTATTTCAATGAGCGCGGTATAGCCAGGCAAAGTTATTATTGCTGCTCCGCTGTCATATTCAAGTTGCAGCCTCCAGGGTCCCACATATCAGCACAGCTCGTCTTGTAGGGTATGGTCAATTTCCTCAGTAGTATGACCGCTGGTTCCTTGCTAAGTGTCATGCCGTCAAGCCAGGTGTGAGCTGGCTCCAGGAAGAGACTCTGCCCATTGATCTCGGTGGGGACAGAGATCCGCAGGGGGGAGACCAGAGGCCTGAGGTGTTGTGGAGTAAGTGGCTGAAACCAGCACTTAATTTCAGTTTTAAATGTTACTTGGGGATCACCTGCAAGCACCATCTCTCCTGCTATGTCAATCCGGACTTTTGATGTCCTATAGTTCTCTGGTCGGGGCTCCCGATCGGGTAGTGATCTCTCATCGTCGGGGTGTGGAGAGGAAGGTTCCTCATATTAGGCAGGTCTGTTTCGGTAGGCAGCGTCCTAGAAGTCGGTGTCTTTAGTCTTGTCCGTAGTATTTCCGTATCAGGTTGCGCTATGAGAAGAAGCTGACTGATCTCCGCCTCCATGCTCCGAAAGTGGTTCTGCAGGAGCTGGTCCATCCTAAGCTCCCATCTGCTCACAGCTTCCATGATCAGTATGTGCGGCTCTATACACCGCAATGGAGTATATGGCTGCTTTGCTGAGTTAGGTGGTTTCCTAAAGTTAGCTGGATTAGGAGAAAAACTAGCTGGCTTATATAAATGCAGCTTATCCCGGCGCACCGGGGGAGAGGGTAGATCTGAAAAAGTAGCCATGCCTAGGTTAGATGATTTCAGTAACTTGCAGAAAGGCTTACTGCATGTGCAACAGATCAGCTGAAAACCAAGATGGCGATTCGCGCTTCTGCTGTTTGACTTCAGCCCCTCTCTAAATATGCATCTAAGAATGCTAGGAAAGTTCTGGTTTCGCGCATCAGTGTCCACAGCCTTAATAAATGTTCTGGCCCTATTAAAGATAGTTTCTGCACTTTCGAGGGTGGTAATAAATGTTAATAAACCAGACTGGGAGTCTGGAGCTCTGCAGATATGCGTCCAGCAGCTACGGCAGTTGGCTCCGCCCCCGAATAAAGATATTTTAATATTTAATATTAAAGGGAGCACTAAATTTATCTTTTGTAATTCAGATAGAGCATGCAATATTAATAAAATTTGTCATTTACTGCTATAATCAAATTTTCTTCATTCTCTTTGTATCTTTATTTGAAATGCAAGAATGTAAGTTTAGATGCCGGCCCATTTTTGGTGAACAACCTGGGTTGTTCTGGATGATTGGTGGATACATTCACTGACCAATAAACAAGTGATTTTCATGGTTCTGAAACCAAATATTGCTTAGCTGCCTTATTTTTCAAAGAAAGAAAGCAAGAGAACGAGGACAAATTGATAATAGGAGTAAATTAGAAATATGCTTAAAATTGCATGGTCTATCTGAATCAAAAAATTAAAGTTTTGGGTTCAGTGTCCCTTTAATAATAAATATCTTCATTAACCCTTACAATGTTTTGATAAAACAATATTGATATCTATATCACATATTCACCCTTGGACTTCCTTTATATATATAAGCATACTCTAACAGCACCATGATGAAATATTTTTACAAATATCTTCTGTTTTGCATTGTGATAAATATGTGTTGTGTTCTAAAACAGATTTCTGTAAATTGCACAAATGGATCTATGTGCCACATGGCTTAGGTTGGATTTTTCACCAGTTGTTATTCCAAGTGTTGTGTTTGTGTATTATTTTCAAAACATGGATCAATAGTTATATTTAGATATGCCATAGAATCATATGAGAAGAATTGGCTGTCTAATATAGTAAGAAATCAAACATATGTGAAAGACATCAATTTCTTTACAATCACCTTGATTAACTCATAAATGTATTGTTCATATTAGTGCTCTATTCTTCACATTTCTAAGTATATTATTTGGAATATTTTATACTAATGTGATTTAGTGATGTCCAAACTGTGTTCACTAATATATTTTAATATCATTAATAGATGTAGTTGTTGTGGCGAGCACAGAGGGATCCAGCAGCAATAGTGACCTGCCTTTGCAGGATTCTGGTAAGTCCATTAACTCATTCATATGTCATTGAAGGTGTATTTTTAATAAATATTATGATCATGATTCTGAAGCATTCCATTTGAATAAAACATATAATTTACTCTTCTGATTATATATAATTTTTTTTTATTTTTTAAGATTAAGATCTTAAAGCTTCTTAGTCTACACCTTTGTGCTTCAGAACATGGCTAGCATATGTTTATTTTTAGTATAAATTTAGACAACAATCATCAAGTGATACATACATGAGAACTCTTAAATGTTCCATGTACTCAGTTTTTAAGAATATTTTAAAAATACAGACACTAAAATGTAATTATCACTTATCGATAATTACAAATCATATTTCATTTGTATGCTCCATCAAAATGATGTAATTCCTAACTTTGGTTCAGTATCTCTTTAATGAAACATTGATGTGTGTCCTTGAGCAACAGTAACATATGTTAGAATATAGGATTTTAACGTGTACACAACATATTATGTTTTAGAGATTGATGTAACATGTGAGATGGAGGAGGAAGTGGCTCCCTTGGAGTCTGATGGTATGTCAAATATATATTAAAGGATATAGTGACCAGCGCCAAAAGATATAAATGCTCAAACTCCAACTAGAAGAAAGGACACCCTCTAAAGGCCTATGATAAAAACCAGTGGATAACTAAAAATGTACTAGGGAGCGCTCAAGACAAGAGCTAAAGAGTATAATAAAGTAAAACCAGCGTAAAATTGTATATTTTAACTCTAAATTCAAAAGTTAGAAATGCTAGAAAAAACCTATATCACACAAGCGCAGAAGATTAACCACAAAAGTGGACATAGGAATAATCCACAATAATGAATATGTAGGAAAAATAATAACAATAAATAAATGTGACTATAAAGATGGTATTATTATGGTTGAATTTAGAGTTAAAATATACAATTTTACACTGGTTTTACTTTATTATACTCTTTAGCTCTTGTCTTGAGCGCTCCCTAGTACATTTTTAGTTATCCACATGTCAAATATATATAACATGTATCGAACATGTATTATTGTTTAAAAAACATTCTCTTGAACAAAAAGAAAGTCTACAGCTTTGGCACTTTAAAAACACAATTTATGCTTACCTGATAAATTTATTTCTCTTGTGGTGTATCCAGTCCACGGATCATCCATTACTTGTGGGATATTCTCATTCCCAACAGGAAGTTGCAAGAAGACACCCACAGCAGAGCTGTAATATAGCTCCTCCCCTAACTGTCATAGCCAGTCATTCAACCGAAAACAAGCCGAGAAAGGAGGAACCATAGGGTGTAGTGGTTACTGTAGTTTAAATTTAAAAATTACCTGCCTTAGAATGACAGGGCGGGCCGTGGACTGGATACACCACAAGAGAAATAAATTTATCAGGTAAGCATAAATTGTGTTTTCTCTTGTAAGGTGTGTCCAGTCCACGGATCATCCATTACTTGTGGGATACCAATACCAAAGCTAAAGTGCACGGATGAAGGGAGGGACAAGGCAGGAACTTAAATGGAAGGAACCACTGCCTGTAAAACCTTTCTCCCAAATATAGCCTCCGAAGAAGCAAAAGTATCAAATTTGTAAAATTTTGAAAAAGTATGAAGCGAAGACCAAGTCGCCGCCTTGCAAATCTGTTCAACAGAAGCCTCATTTTTAAAGGCCCAAGTGGAAGCCACAGCTCTAGTGGAATGAGCTGTAATCCTTTCAGGAGGCTGCTGTCCAGCAGTCTCATAGGCTAAGCGGATTAAGCTTCTTAGCCAAAAAAAAAAAGAGGTTGCCAAAGCCTTTTGACCTCTCCTCTGTCCAGAGTAGACAACAAACAAAGCAGATGTTTGACGAAAATCTTTAGTAGCTTGTAAGTAAAACTTTAAAGCACAGACCACGTCCAGATTGTGTAACACAAGGATGGAACCACAATCTCTTGATTGATATTCTTGTTAGATACCACCTTAGGTAAGAACCCAGGTTTGGTACGCAGGACTACCTTATCCGTATGAAAAATCAGATAAGGAGAATCACATTGTAAGGCAGATAGCTCAGAGACTCTACGAGCCGAGGAAATAGCTACCAAAAAAAAAAAGAACTTTCCAAGATAAAAGTTTGATATCTATGGAATGAAGAGGTTCAAACGGAACTCCTTGAAGAACCTTAAGAACCAACTTTAAGCTCCATGGTGGAGCAACAGGTTTAAACACAGGCTTGATTCAAACTAAAGCCTGACGCTAGTGCAAAAGAATAGACAGAGCAAAAATCTGTCCCTTTAAGAAACTAGCTGACAATCCTTTTTCCAAACCTTCTTGGAGAAAAGATAAAATCCTAGGAATCCTGACCTTACTCCATGAGTAACCCTTGGATTCACACCAATAAAGATATCTACGCCATACCTTATGGTAAATTTTCCTGGTGACAGGCTTTCGTGCCTGTATTAAGGTATCAATAACTGACTCAGAGAAGCCATGCTTTGATAAAATCAAGCATTCAATCTCCAGGCAGTCAGCCTCAGAGAAATTAGATTTGGATGGTTGAAAGGACCCTGAAGTAGAAGGTACTGTCTCAGAGGCAGAGACCATGGTGGAAAGGATGACATGTCCACTAGATCTGCATACCAGGTCCTGCGTGGCCACGCAGGTGCTATCAGAATCACCGATGCTCTCTACTGCTTGATCTTGGCAATCAGTCGAGGGAGCAGAGGAAACGGTGGAAACACATAAGCCAGGTTGAAAGACCAGGGCGCTGCTAGAGTATCTATCAGTGTCGCCTTGGGATCCCTGGACCTGGATCCGTAACACGGAAGCTTGGTGTTCTGGCGAGATGCCATGAGATCCAGTTCTGGTTTGCCCCAACGGAGAATCAGTTGTTCAAATACCTCCGGATGGAGTTCCCACTCTCCCGGATGAAAAGTCTGACGACTTAGAAAATCCGCCTCCCAGTGCTCTACACCTGGGATATGGATAGCTGATAGGTGGCAAGAGTGAATCTCTGCCCAGTGAATTATTTTTGAAACTTCTAACATCTCTAGGGAACTTCTTGTTCCCCCTCGATGGTTGATGTAAGCTACAGTCGTGATGTTGACCGACTGAAATCTGATGTACCTCAGAGTTGCTAACTGAGGCCAAACCTGAAGAGCCTTGAATATCGCTCTTAGTTCCAGAATATTTATTGGAAGGAGAGACTCCTCCTGAGTCCACGATCCCTGAGCCTTCAGGGAGTTCCAGACTGCACCCCAACCTAGAAGGCTGGCATTTGTTGTTACAATAGTCCAATCTGGCCTGCGAAGCTCATACCTTTGGACAGATGGACCCGAGATAGCCACCATGGAAGAGGATCCCTCGTCTCTTAGTCCAGATTCAGTTGAGGGGCCAAATCTGTGTAATCCCCGCTCCACTGACTAAGCCTGCATAGTTGCAGCGGTCTGAGATGTAAGCGTGCAAACAGCACTATGTATATTGCCGCTACTATGAAGCCGATTACTTCCATACACTGAGCCACCAAAGGGCGCGGAATGGAATGAAGAACCCAACAGGAATTTAGAAGCTTTGATAACCTGGACTCCGTCAAGGTAAATTCTCATTTCTACAGAATCTATCAGAGTCCCTAGAAAGGAAACTCTTGTGAGTGGGGATAGAGAACACTTTTCCTCGTTCACTTTCCACCCATGCGACCTCAGAAATGCCAGTACTACATCCGTATGAGACTTGGCAATTTGGAAGTTTGACTTCTGTATCAGGATGTCGTCTAAATAAGGGGCTACTGCTATGCCCCGCGGCCTTAGGACCACCAAAAGCGACCCTAGAACCTTTGTAAAGATTCTTGGGGTTGTAGCTAATCCAAAGGGAAGAGCTACAACTGGTAATGCCTGTCTTGAAAGGCAAACCTGAGAAACCGATGATGATCTTTGTGTATCGGAATGTGAAGATAAGCATCCTTTAGATCCACTGTAGTCATATATTGACCCTCCTGGATCAGTGGTAGGATGGTACGAATAGTTTCCGACGGAACTTTGAGGAATTTGTTTAAGATCTTTAGATCCAAAATCGGTCTGAAGGTTCCCTCTTTTTTGGGAACCACAAACAGATTTGAGTAAAAACCCTATTCCTGTTTATACAGACTAGCAATGAGACTAGCAAGCTTGGAAAACACTTTAAATCAAGTTAACAAGCAAATATAAAAAACGGTACTGTGCCTTTAAGAGAAACAAATTTTGTCAGAATTTGAAAAACAGTGAAAAAATGCAGTAAATCAAACTAAATTTTTACAGTGTATGTAATAGGCTAGCAGAGCACTGCATCCACTTGCAAATGGATGATTAACCCCTTAGTTAAAAAAACGGATAAAAAAAACAAAATAGACGTTTTTTTTTGTTTTGTTTTTTAAACAGTCACAACCAACTGCCACAGCAAGCTGTGGTCCTACCTTCCCCAATAAACGACTTTGGAAAGCCTTTGAGCCCTTTAGAGATGTCCTATAGCATACAGGGGACTCCTGAGGGAAGCTGGATGTCACAGTTTGTAATTTTAACTGCACCAACTGTAACTTTTATACTATAACAGTGGAAAGTCTCAGTAAAACTGTTTCTAGTCAAAATTTAAGCAAGCCATGTGGAAAAAACTAGGCCCCAATAAAGTTTTATCACCAATGCATATATAAAAACGATTAAACATGCCAGCAAATGTTTATATTGCAATATCATAAGGGTATTACCCCTGGGAGTAAGCATGATACCAGTCGTTATTAAATCACTGTATTCAGGCTTAACTTACATTAATCCGGTATCAGTAGCATTTTCTAGTGTTTTCCATCTCTAGAAAAAATTAGAACTGCACATACCTGATAGCAGTATAAACTGCACGCCATTCTCTCGCTGAAGTTACCTCATCTGTGTAATCCCCTCAGACATATGTGAGAATAGCAATGGATCTTAGTTACAACCTGCTAAGATCATAGAAACCTCAGGCAGATTCTTCTTCTATTTACTGCCTGAGATAAAATAGCACAACTCCGGTACTATTTAAAAGTAACAAACTTTTGATTGAAGAAAATAAACTAACTATATTTAACCACTCTCTCCTACAACATCCTAGCTTGTTGAGAGTTGCAAGAGAATGACTGGCTATGACAGTTAGGGGAGGAGCTATATTACAGCTCTGCTGTGGGTGTCTTCTTGCAACTTCCTGTTGGGAATGAGAATATCCCACAAGTAATGGATGATCCGTGGACTGGATACACCTTACAAGAGAAATTTATTATTCCATTATTTTTACAATACCCTACTGCCCCCCCCCCTTTCTATATCATGCAGCATGAACATATGTTTGTATTTTTCGTAAATTTATGTATGATTTGTCATTAATGACATCATGATGTCACATGCATATTCCATGCAAAACCACAATAATCATCTTCTGATTGTACAGACAGTCATTGCTATTCATCTGAGTGCCTAGATGCAGACCATATCCTTATGTCATCATTGTTTATAAATTGTAAACCACTTCTAAGTATACATAAAACATAATCATGTTGAAATTCCTTGATTTAATTTCATGATGTATGAGATGTAAATATATTTAAAATATATTTATGTGTAGACTGTCCATTTCAATCCAACAAACATTAATATTCTACAAAATTAAAGGATGCATTGATGAATGTGTCTAATAATATTGGGATGACATACATTTAATCATAATGTAAAAGAGAGATTCACAACATTAATTGGAAAATTGAATCAGATAGAGAAGATTATATTATTAATCGATAATATGAACGGTATTATCTACTGTGTATATATTCTGAAGAGTAATTGATTGAAGCATCATGCTTAAAATTAGACCATTAAAGATTACAAAGGCAATCACCAAAATATATATGTAAATCAGTGTTTACCTGGTTTAAAATGCTAAGTGGAGTGGCCATTTCAATTTCATAATATTACACACTCCCATATTATTCAATTGTTGAATATTCTGAAATCAATCCACGGGCATGTGTCTTAAAGAACTCTATTGCATTTCAATCTCAAATGCATACATGCATACCAAAATATTATACAAAATATAAATATATTATCAACTCATAAATATTAGCATATAATGTTGCCTTTAATGAATATGATTTGTTATCTATTTATGAAATGTTACATGAAAAATAACAGTGAACATTCAGAGTTTAAAGGATCTATTAAATATTCTAAGTAATTATATTTGATTCCAACCAATTAATAACTTAAAACATAGTCATTATTGTGACTTTGTATCAATATTTTATGAGAACAAGAATCAAGACTTTAACTAATGTATAATCTTTATTTCTTTCAAGATAATATTTATTGATATCATATATGTCTATTTTTTTTATATATTTCAGATGGACCTTCCACTTCTGGGCATCAGCCTCCTACCCCTCCCCAGTCAGAAGCCCCTCCCCAGCCACAAGCCCCTCCCCAGTCAGAATCCCCTCCCCAGACACAAGCCCCTCCCCAGTCAGAAGCCCCTCCCCAGTCAGAAGCCCCTCCCCAGCCCAAAACCACTCCCGGCCTATCCCATTCCTCCTGTCTTGTCCCTCCCAAAAAATGCCCCTTTTCCCCCTCACCACTTTCCCTGTATTGCCGCCCATACAGCTACCCCACCTGCCCAGCCCCCAACTCACCAGGCCCCTGACTCCCCAGCTGTATGGGCTACCCCAGAACGGCAGCCCAATCCCATCTATCACCCCTCCCCCTCCAGAATTTTATCCCAGTCCCCACCTTCATTGTCCTGGGTATCGGATTGTCCTTCCCAGCCAGAGATGTAAGTATCATTACAAATCCACATTATAACATACTTTCTTAAAGGGACATTATAGTGATATAATTAGACATAAATTGATTTTTTAATTCAAAAAAGTTTTGATAAACCTTTTCTTTATTTGATTAATCTAAATGTTTCTGATCTTCAGTTTTGTGAAATCAACATCCACATTTTCGAATATCTAAATGATATTGTCTAGATGTTGTATATCTATTCTGTATATATGACAATATTTTGTATGTGTTATCACTGCCCTTTTCACAGTGTGTCATAAACCAAAGAAATATATTTTTCAAGATTGAGAGGGTTTTGATTTGTGTTAAGATCTTAAAGGGACAGTATACTATAAAATAGTTGTTCCCTTAATGTGTTTACAATTAGTTTTTGGACCAGCTGTAGAGTATAAAATGTATGCAATTTGCTTTTTAATGCTTCTTTGTGTATATGAATTAGCTGATTTTGTGTTTTCAAGCCACAACCTAATAAAATGGTTGGAACTTGTAGATATTATCAGATCTCATTACTTTATCCCATTTTAAAAATATACATGCTTCTTTATCTCATATCACTCCATATACCAATCACCAATACTTGGATAGAACAATTTAACATTAACTTTTTATTACCTTATCTCTTCTATAATCCACTGGGAGTGTAATTTCTTCTGCTTGTTGTGTTTACACAGCTTGGCCTCAAGGCCAAAAGGTTTAAGGATAGGTGTGGATACCACAGGCTAAATAAACTATTTCAGATGCCAATGTAAGGACAATGGAAATACGTATAAACAATTTAATACACTCCAGCAGGTAAAGTGGATCATTGTGAACCAATTAAAGGGGAGAACATTTTTGAGTAAACTGTCCCTTTAATGGTATATCTATGAAGAACATATTTAATGTGTAAATCTTCTATATAGAATATTTAATTATAATAATGTTTTGTCTTTTTATTATTACAATGTCTCTTTGCTCTTTTTTAATTATGTGCTGGAATTAACAATAATTTTCAAACTTTATTTTTGTTTAGGTTGTGACTCAGCATGGTTAACGCTAGAGGCTCTAGCACGTATAGAACAGACCATGCTGAGGAACAGTGTGTTGCTGGGAAGGATGCACGACTCCATGTATGCCCAGCTGCAGATGCAGCACTTGACTCTAGAACGCGTTCTGCGTTTAGAGTCAATGCATTAATACGCAGCTGGTAATGCATAGGACAATGAGGGTCATGCTGATACCCCATAAGTGGAGGATACGGAGATGCTGCGAGGGCGCAGATACAAATCTTCCGTCCAGATGTTACTTTGTTTGTATTTATTGTTGCCATTTGTCCTTTTTTGTTTTTTTGTTATGCCTGTTGCACTATTTCACTTTGTCAGATGGCTCCAATGGGGCTGTGTTGGCCCTTGTCAACTCCCTCCATCGACTGTGATGCACTATTTAAACTTGTCAGATGGCTCCAATGGGGCTGTGTTGGCCTTTGTTGGCCCTTGTCAACTCCCTCCAAGGACTGTGATGCACTATTTCACCTTGTCAGATGGCTCCAATGGGGCTGTGTTGGCCCTTGTCATCTCCCTCCAAGGACTGTGATGCACTCTTTCATCTTGTCAGATGACTCCAATGGGGCTGTGTTGGCCCTTGTCAACTCCCTACAAGGACTGTGATGCACTATTTCACCTTGTCAGATGGCTCTGATGGGGCTGTGTTGGCCCTTGTCAACTCCCTCCAAGGACTGTGATGCACTCTTTCACCTTGTCATATGGCTCCAATGGGGCTGTGTTGGCCTTTTTCAACTCCCTCCATCGACTGTGATGCACTATTTAAACTTGTCAGATGGCTCCAATGGGGCTGTGTTGGCCTTTGTTGGCCCTTGTCAACTCCCTCCAAGGACTGTGATGCACTATTTCACCTTGTCAGATGGCTCCAATGGGGCTGTGTTGGCCCTTGTCATCTCCCTCCAAGGACTGTGATGCACTCTTTCATCTTGTCAGATGACTCCAATGGGGCTGTGTTGGCCCTTGTCAACTCCCTACAAGGACTGTGATGCACTATTTCACCTTGTCAGATGGCTCTGATGGGGCTGTGTTGGCCCTTGTCAACTCCCTCCAAGGACTGTGATGCACTCTTTCACCTTGTCATATGGCTCCAATGGGGCTGTGTTGGCCTTTTTCAACTCCCTCCAAGGACTGTGATGCACTATGTAAACTTGTCAGATGGCTCAAATGGGGCTGTGTTGGCCTTTGTTGACCCTTGTCAACTCCCTCCAAGGACTATGATGCACTCTTTCACCTTGTCAGATGGCTCCAATGTGGCTGTGTTCGACTTTGTTGGCCCTTGTCAACTCCATCAAAGGACTGTGATGCACTATTTCACCTTGTCAGATGGCTCCAATGGGGCTGTGTTGGCCCTTGTCAACTACCTCCAAGGACTGTGATGCACTCTTTCACCTTGTCAGATGGCTCCAATGGGGCTGATTTATCAATATGACTTTTTGTAACGTTATCTTATTTCTTTATGTTTTATGACATAATAATAAAAAAAATGTCAATAATATATTATTTGTCCTCTATTCATGTCATTTATTAAAATCTATATTTTAGGTTGTTAATCCTTAAAGGGACATGAAATAAAAAAATGGTCTTTCATGATTCAGATATATAATACAATTGTCAATAAATTTAATATTTACATCTCTTATTTAATTTGCATAATTTTCTTAATATACTTTGCAGAAAGGTTTATCTTTGCAAGATCATGAGTAGCAGAGAACTGAGGTTATAGATGTTGATTGTTGTTTGTATGTATATATATATATATATATATATATATATATATATATATATATATATATGTTGTTGTTGGCTCATCCATGTGTTCATTTCTGAACTATTTTTGAATTGATGCATCTTTAACAAATGATCCCAAGATTATTAAACTGAGATAATCGATGTAAATTATGAATTTGATGGAAATAGTATCCTCTCTGTGAATCCTGAACTTAATTGTTTGTATTTCATGTCCCTTTAAGTGATGCTGACCACAATTCTTAAGGAATGGATATTCATTTCTAATGTATTTTTGTCCTTTTTACATCAAGATAGACATATAATATTTTTAAAACAGACTATTATTTGAATGTTGACAGCACATGTATTCCAATTTTCACTTATATCTTATTGTAGTAGTCTAACAAAATTAATCACTGTGTGTAATGCGCATATTTTAGCTGATTAATATCTTTCTCTTATTATTGTTTCTCTTTAATGATCCAACGATATATTGCTATAGGTAGGCTGACCATATTTCAACTTGAATAAGTGACACATCTGATAAATACTTGTGTCATTATTCTTATTCCAAATAAATCTTTAAACATATCTGAAAACATCCCTGACATATGCATTTCTCATGTGTCCCTTTTTAAAGCGTAAAGATGGACACCATAGCTATAGGTAACATATAATGTATAACCAATCCTGTTGTATTTTATGAACACACCTAACTTTAATATCAGACTGTTATTTCCATGGACATTATTGAATAATGAAATGCTAAGGGACATTTGTCTATACAAAGGGTTAAATGCACACTGACCTACAGTTCCAGTTCAGAGATGACAAAACAAGTGGAAACCAGTTGGAAATCTGATGAACAACTGTATGTAAACAATAGATCAGAAGGATACCACAGGATTCACTAAGACATTTTACAACCCTTACAAACATTTTAGCATTTCAGCACAGGTGGTGTCATAAACTATAAGGCCCAGATTTTATCTCTTTCACCAATAGCCTAAGGAAGTGACTTCTACCCCCATTCATATAATGATGTCATCTGGTCTCTGACTGAAGAATTTATTGCTAAGTGTGGGCTGGGCTGGACTGTGTGAAAGAATAAATGACTATATAAGTTAGTTGGCATTGTAGGCTAGGGTAAGCTATCTTCTCACTCACCTCTCCCCTTCCATCTCTCTCTCTCCCCTTTTCCACCTTCCCTTTCCTTCCCTTACATTAGTTAGCAACTTGTTTCTATGTAAATACTTATTTTCTGTATAATAAAAGTAATAATTTCATCAAGCAGCGTCCTGATTTCCTAAGCTAAAGGTAATATTAGTGTGGAAATAGTAACTAAAAAGTTAGCAGATTCTACATTTGGCACCCCATACGGGACGTGGATAAATCACTAATTCCACGTTGAACTACAGCTGAATTTGCTAAACTGAAGTACTGGAGCTGCAAGAACTCTTTGTAAATAGAGGCCGAACCAGACTTATCTGTGTGGGAAGTGTGCAGATCTACAAGACACTGTGTAAAGAGAAAGCTGCAAGTACTGCAAGTATATGTTTCTTTGTGTTTATGATATGTCTCTGTATGCTACAGAAAAGTAAATGTATTAATTGTTTCTTGCTGAATTAAGTTTACTAAAATCTGAAAACAAGAGAGTAAACAGACATCTCTGAGGGTAAATTGTAATAGGCATAGCCCAGTTTTACATGCAGCTCAAAAGGAGATCCCTCTAGGTCTAGATTTTAGGCTAATAATGCAAAAGGTTTGTTGATGTTAGATGTGTACTTGTGAGTGTGTACATCTGTACTGTGTATAGTGTGTTGTGTGATCAGTGTGTACATCTGTACTGTGTATAGTGTGTTGTGTGATCAGTGTGTACATCTGTACTGTGTATAGTGTGTTGTGTGATCAGTGTGTACATCTGTACTGTGTATAGTTTGTTGTGTGATCATTGTGTACATCTGTACTGTGTATAGTGTGTTGTGTGAATCTGGTGTGTGTGTTGTTAGTAAGAATGGAATTGGTTGAGAAATACATTAAGAAATATGCCTCTGTCACATTTATTACATGTGCAGAAGATCCATTGACATGTCAGTTTTATAATGTAATTAAACAATGTGAAAAGCACAATAATGAACTAAGTAGAAAACTGTTTCAGAAAGACATAGAAAAAAGAGAGCTAAGTAATTTACTAAGTATGTTTCTAAGAATGAAAAAGATTGCTGAACAGAAAGAGTTGGAATGGAAGGCAGAAAGAACTGATATCATAGAACAGCTGGATAAACTTGGTCAATCTATTATGGCTGCTGCTAGTCACTCTGAAAAGAGATGTGAGTGTGATACACTGAGTGAAGAGATAGTCAAACTTACTAAACTGAATGCTGAGCTACAAGAGAGGCTTAATGAGTGTGAAGTGAGGTGTGGAATGGGAGAGCAATTAGTAACATGTATGGAAGAAAAGGAAATGCAGAGAGAGAATGTTATTGCTTCACTTAAGGCAGACTTATGGGAGTCTGAATCACAGCTGTTAAATAAAGAACAATGTATCTTGTCTCTAAAAGCACATGGGATACAAGACAAATGTAACCATTACAGGAGTAGTCTAGCACATGTTTGTCCTTTAGAAGTGGATGGTAATGAAAGTCAAACTATAGAACTAGATGGACAAACCCCTAACATTCCTGACAGTTCTTTGTTAATTTTAAACCAGGTCCCCTCTATTCTAACTCCTCAAATAGAATACAGACAAAGTAACCCTCAATTACAGACTAAAGTAAATAATCATAGTAACTCTGCCCCCCTTACAATACAAGACCGTAATAATTTGTGCCATATTTTTGGTCACTTTGATACCTCCACATGACCTGTAATCCTTTCTAATAAGTTAGAAGCTGTTATTACTCAGTATAATTTAGGCAACAGAGATGCCTGTGCTTTGCTCCGGGCCTGGTTGCAATCACAATTAGCTGCACAGCTAAGGGCACCAGTAGGCACCCATAAAGGAGTGTCTCCTGATATTGATGCAAACAGGGGAAATTCAGGGGACAGATTAAAGGAATTACAGTATGTTATGTGTTGTCGTGATGCCAGAGGTACCAGTGCCATAGCAAATGCAATTTTAAAGGAAGGAGATGACCCAATTTTGTTTTGTACTGAGTACCTTGCACTGTATAAGATAACTTATGACTGTCCTAACATGTCCCCAGATGATGCAGATTTTCTGTATTCTATGGCAAATAAATGCACATTAATTGACAGTAGTACAAGAATCACTCTTAGAAATGCCAGCTCCTACACCAACTTTGTTAACATACTTAAAGACTGGTTTAAAGACTCAAAGCATAAGAATGCTACTCATAATAATATATCTATGCTAACTGAGAGTCAGGGAAAGCAGAGATTTTTGAGATGCTGTTTTAAATGTGGAAATTTTGGGCACATCATGAGGGAATGTGTGACATCAATGAGAGATATCAGGGATAAAAATTACTTTAGGAGGCAGAACAAAATATATTTAAGTAAGGAAGGAAAATACAGTGCTATATTTGAAGGTGAAAAGGAACAGAATATATCTTCTTTAACAAAGAAAGAAATAATAGAAGAACCTACTAGGGAGGAAACTTGCGAAGAGCCCCCATCTCAACAAAACTGCAAAGAGCCCCCATCTAAAAAAGAAGGGACACATGTTACATTTCAGATGCCTTACATAAACTGGCCATTTTGGGCACTGTTTAATTATACACAATTGGGAATGCATCTATTGATATTCAATTTAGCTCAGCCTGTGTATATTGCCAATTGATTGAAGAAATCTGTCTCTATTCTCTACATTCTATTACCCTGTATTCCATGTATAGTGATGGTAGAATTTTACTTTAGGCAAGTAGAGATTTATTTTGTTTTATTTATTTACTTTGTTATATACAGTATGTATATATTAATGCTATGCTTGTTTGTTTTTTAGGGCTATTACTTGAAGAGAAGTGAGCTTTGTACAGTCTACTTCTAGAAATTAAGAATTTTGTAATTGTTTATTTTTATTCAAAGGTTGTTGCTATTCATGAATATTTATAGTATAAAGAAATGCCTTTCCCCCTTTTTTTTAAAGACCACGTGGTACTTTATGATGAGCTCATCAGTTACATAAATGTAATATAGCCACAATGAATTGTTTGCAAACAATTGATCATAACCATTTTTTTTTTTCCCAAAGTCATGGTTTCAATGTGCACAAGTACTATTTATATGTATGTTATTTTGTTTGTGTTATTAATGTCATGAACTAACAATTCTGATTACTTACAGAAGCATCCTATACCATCACCCAAAGAAGCACAAATCCCTTTCTGTTGAGAAGACTAGATATTTTAATTTGGATAATTCAATGCAAAACCCAAATTTAGTTATTTAAGAACGCTGTTATATTTAAAGAGAGCAGCAACATGTTTTGTGTGACGTACAGTTTTTATGTTGTGTTTGTTCTGTGTCTTCCCTGTATTATATGTGTAATTTTTTTTTTTTGTAATATGGTTCCTTTTCTATCAAGGAACCAAACGGGGGATCCCTTTTGTATTTTTAAGGACATTTTTTATTCACTACCATTTTTGTATTTTTAAGGACATTTTTTATTGTTAAGGACATTTTGTATTCACTACCATTTTTGTATTTTTTAAGCACATTTTTATTTTTTTCTCTTTTTGCCTTTTTCTATCACAATAGGTAACATTTGTTTAAATGCTTCCGTATTAGTTTTTTTATTTTTTAAATCTGTTTTGCCCCACTGGGCAATGTTTTTCAGTATTTTTTTTTTTTCATAAGCCAGTTATGTTTAAAGAGTATAACTTTGTCTACTTATAGGTTTTTAAGTGCTGACCAGTAGATTATAAGACTGTGTGCATGCCTTGAAGCAGATAATGATACTATGAGTTAATGTTAAAATGACATTAGTATACATGTTTTGCAAAGCTATAGGCTACGTTTTGTTTATGACCTCAGATAGCAAGTATTTTCTATCAATAAATTATAATCTGTCACATATGTATAACATTCAAATCTCACAATGTGCTAGAAAATAATTTGCAAAGTTCGAGCACTACTCCTAGTAGTAGTCATTAAGATTGTGTGTGATATGTAACAATTAATTTGTATCATATGTATAATTATTCTAAATATGCTGATGATTTGATATACATCCCAGATTATTGTTAATTCTAACTGGGAAAAATATATATTGTATTTGTAAAATTGATCTAATCATCCTATTCATAATGTGATTGATAGAATGTGCTACACATTGTAAGGGAATTGTATTGTAATATTTAGTTCATATGTAGAGTATGGATGTCAATGAATGATTTTATTTCAGGCTGCCCCACTCACAGAAGAAACTATAAAGTTAGCAGTACAACGTTATGATCATAAGTGATTTAATGATCAAAGAGGGGAATGTTGTATTTTATGAACACACCTAACTTTAATATCAGACTGTTATTTCTATGGACATTATTGAATAATGAAATGCTAAGGGACATTTGTCTATACAAAGGGTTAAATGCACACTGACCTACAGTTCCAGTTCAGAGATGACAAGACAAGTGGAAACCAGTTGGAAATCTGATGAACAACTGTATGTAAACAATAGATCAGAAGGATACCACAGGATTCACTAAGACATTTTACAACCCTTACAAACATTTTAGCATTTCAGCACAGGTGGTGTCATAAACTATAAGGCCCTGATTTTATCACCAATAGCCTAAGGAAGTGACTTCTACCCCCATTCATATAATGATGTCATCTGGTCTCTGACTGAAGAATTTATTGCTAAGTGCGGGCTGGGCTGGACTGTGTGAAAGAATAAATGACTATATAAGTTAGTTGGCATTGTAGGCTAGGGTAAGCTATCTTCTCACTCACCTCTCCCATTCCATCTCTCTCTCTCCCCTTTTCCACCTTCCCTTTCCTTCCCTTACATTAGTTAGCAACTTGTTTCTATGTAAATACTTATTTTCTGTATAATAAAAGAAATAATTTCATCAAGCAGCGTCCTGATTTCCTAAGCTAAAGGTAATATTAGTGTGGAAATAGTAACTAAAAAGTTAGCAGATTCTACAAATCCCGATTTTCATAATGTATCTCGTAGCATTATTTCTCAAATAAAGGGACATGAAACACAATCTATTTTCTCATTTATGTATAACATACGATTTTTAAATAATTTTCTTTCCATAAATTCTAAAATTTGCTTCAGTCTCTCTGTTTAAGGAGCAGCAGGGCACTACTGGTTTCTAAATGAACACATAGGTGAAACAATGACAATCGGTATATATATGTAGCCACCAATCAGCAGTTTGTATTTTTCTGCTCTTGAGATTACCTCTAAACACATTTCATCAAAAGATTAAAATTTAATTTGAAAATGAAGTTCAAATTGCAATGTCGTACATAATCGTGCTTGCTAAATAGTTCAGAATCCTCTGATTCTAATGAAATATATCCTTATTACCAACAAAGGATTATATTTCATATATCACAGTATTATGTTATCTAGCATGATATTCATAGATAACAATATAGCACATACTAGTTATTAAAATATAAATATGTTTCTTATTGACATGCCAAGCTGTAAAATGAGTTCTTGGATTGGATGCCATTTTTACGCGATCTCGGATGCGCCTTTGATTGGCTGATGTTTTTACGTGATCTCGGATGCACCATGTTGCTTAAGACGTCACATGCCAAGCAGTAAAATAAGTTCTTGGATTGGATGCTGTTTTTACGCGATCTCGGATGCGCCTTTCATTGGCTGACGTTTTTACGTGATCTCGGATGCGCCATGTTGCTTAAGACATCACATGCCAAGCTGTAAAATGAGTTCTTGGATTGGATGCTGTTTTACGTGATCTCGGTTGCGCCTTTGATTGGCTGACGTTTTTACGTGATCTCGGATGCGCCATGTTGCTTAAGACGTCACATGCAAAGGTGTTAAATCCGTCTAATTGGATTACGTTGTCCCGCAATATTTGATTTTGCACGTAACCCACGTTTGTAAATGAGAAGACAAGTTTAAAACCATGACGATTATGGATTGTGTCAATCATGTACATTGTTGAAACACAGCTGATAAAGAACACAAAAATCTCTTTTGATGGCTGTCTCATTGAACAAATGAAGGCAATATGTTTTTCATGCATAATATATTTTGAGGCAAGTGCAAATACATGAATATACTCCATCTTGTTTAATATGTTTGTCAACAATATTTCCTTTTTATAAATAATTACTGTGTTGTTTTGAATTTTCTACATATCTAATTCCTAAAGATGCGCTTTTGTATTTGAATCAAGTAATCAATATGCATTGACCTTTATCATATGAAAAATATATGAGATCCCTACTTATTCTAGATTTTATGTCCTGATCTTTTTTCTTAAAGGGACATTATACACTAATTTTTTCAAAGCATATATGTTTTGTAGATGATCTATTTATATAGCCCATACATTTTTTATTTTTTTTAAATGTATAGTTTTGCTTATTTTTAAATACCATTGCTTTGATTTTCTGACTTCCAACCAAGCCCCAAAGTTTGATGTGAATACCGTCAGCTACCTTCTCCAGCTTGCTCCTGTTTGTGTAAAGGGTCTTTTCATATGCAAAAGAAAGGGGGAGTGTCGTATTTCCAATTTGCAATGGGCTTTATAGCTAACTTTTCAACATAGCTAAACTGAGAGTTTCTAAGTAAGTCTTTCAACCATTTTATCATGGATTTTTATATCAGTATCTGGGCATCTTGTTCTTTATAGTAGTGTCTATTACATGTAGTTCTATGAAAATGAGTGTATACTGTCCCTTTATTGTAAATGCTCAGTATTGTGTCATGTATGACTTCCACATTGTTAATCTCCAAATATATTACTGCGAGCATATATTTCTAATATAACTCTTAAAAGGACATGAAACCAGATTCCTTCTAAATGAAATGTCTTTCTTAAATAATTCAAACACTATAATGTATCTTTAAGAAAATAGACTTTATTTAACATGTCGAGAGAAATATGGCATACAGACTTACTATCCTATTAAAATATTTTCTTGTTTGAACAAGTACGTGTAGATATACCAACAATCCCTAAGGATTAGTATATGTTAGCATATGTTCTTGTTTAAAGGGATAGTCAAGTCAAGCAAAACAGTAATGATTTAAATCTCAAAAAATGCAATTTTTAGAAAATATATCTCAAACTTTTATCACCAATTTATCTTAGTTCTCTTGGTGTTCTTAGTTGATAGCTAAACCTAGGAGGTTCATCTGCTCATTTCTTAGAGCTTGAAGAGTGCATCTAATCTGAATGCATTTTGACCACTAGAGGGCATTAGTTTTTGTGTTTCATATAGAAAACATTGAGCTCATGCAGTATAGTTACCCTGGTTTGATCAGTGATTGGCTGAAATGCCGGTCTGTCAAAAGAACAGAAATAAGTGGTCATTTTTCAGAGGCATAGATACAAGGTTAATCACAGAAGTAAAACGTGTATTTATCTAAGTCTTATTTTTCAAAACTTGATAATGTGTAATAAAGTGTTTTCTTTGTAACCAACAATAATTAATGTTATGACTGTCCCTTTAAGCTGTGTTGTTGGCATCAAAACAGTGATATGCCATCATGTATAATTGTAATGGTCATTTTGTTTGAGATTAGGGAAACAGTTTGGACATCACATCACAGAAATCTATCAATGTAATTAACAAGGATAGGTATGTGATGATGTGGTCTCCACACACTTGTAAAACACACTCTGCAAACAATCTGCCTCCATGGACCCGGTCCCATAGAAGCAGATTATATACAGAGTGTGCTCAACAAGTGTAAGAAGACCACAATCATCACATACCTATTCATTACACATTAAATAAATAAAGATATATTAAAAAAAAATACTTCCTCTTCCTTCCCCTCTTCCCACGAGACTTAGGCTCGGGGGGTGGCAACTGCCCCCTCCCACGAGTTCTCATAGGAGATGTTTGGGGAAGAGGGGAAGGAGGAGTACTGGGATCACCCGGCTGAGCAGGAGATTGAGGCTGAGGATGAGATGGAGGAGGGCCAGGAGCAGATGGTCCAGCAGCAGATGGCCCAGGATCAGATGGTCCAGCAGCAGATGGTGCATTATGTGCCTCCCAGAGGACCTGCAATATATCCTTAAGAGTATTCAACATCTCTCTTTGGTCTTGGCGAATCTCTCTTTGGTCTTGGCGAATATCATTAATTGCTTCTGTCAGATGGACTCTGCTTTCTGCCTGTTCCCTCCCGGAGGCACGCATCTCTTCAAGAAAAACTTTTAATATCTGCAGCTCTGCTATCTCTGCTGGTATCTCCTCCTGAGTAGCTGCTGGTGCACGGAGGGCTGCTGGTGCACGGCAGGTGGCTGGTGCAGGAGGGGCTGCTGCAGGGATCTCTTCTGCAGTGGGGGCTTCTTCAGAGGATGAGGGTAGAGGGATGTCTTCCATGTCTCCCTGAGGTGGCGAGTCATCTGCACAACTCTCATACCTGGGTGGAGGAGCCTGTGGGTGCTGTGCTGCCTCCTCCCCTCAGACTCTGTATATTGTAAAAGGAAAGAAATCGAGATATTAGCACAGCTCCAAATAAAGATGTAAATGTTGTATTTGAAAGTGTATTGCAAAAGCAATCAATACGATTTCCGCATTTTCCAAACCGTTTTTCTGATATCTATATTGTCAATCTGAATGTGTTTTTTGCGTTTGTTTTCAGTCTGTTTAAATGCACACCTAATCTGTAGACTAGATACTAATGTGATGGCTTTTTTGTGAAATGCAACTTCCGCAAGGTAATTGTGAATGCGTTTACGTAATAATGTCTAAAAAAGCGTAATTGTGTTAATTATATCCTTAAATACATTATTTATTTTTGATGTAAAGAGATTATTAAATGAGCTTACCGGAAGATGAGAGTGGCAGGTTCCCGGTATCGACTCCTCCAAAACCGACTATGGACACCTCGGAGATGCTGGGATGCAGCATTTCCTCCCATCGGGAATATTCAACGATCATTTCAGGACCGCCACCGGTCCCTGTTAGATATTGGTTCTTCCTCAAAAGCTTTCTTTTTTAGTTCCATTTTGCAGTCCCGGTAGCGATGCAGTATAGACTTGACATCCCTGTTATGGACCCCCACTGCATTAACGGCATCCCTGATCTCCAGTCATAGTTTCCTCTTCTCCTTAGGGGTGGCCTTCTGAGCCTGAAGCCTCCTAGCCCTCTCCATATAAGCCTCTATGAGGGCCTCCTTCTCCTCCATGGTATATCTCGCTTCCCTACTCAGCTTGGCTTTCCCCTGTGATGTGAGCCTCTGTTTCCCGGACTGTGAAGCTCTACACTGCACGCCACTGGGCCCAGCCACTTGTTCATCTTCAACAAAGTGGCCGGGTCCACCCACCCCTTCCTCTCCCCCTTCCTCTCCCCCTTCCTGTCCCGTTCCCCTCCCTCTCCCTCTCCCCCTCCCTCTCTCCTTACTAACCTCCTGTCTGACCTGCTGCCTGACCTCCTCTACAACCTCTTCTCTAAGCTGCTGCCTAATCAGTTCTAATAGCTGTGGGCTAATCTGCCCCCTATCCCCCCTCCCGACATACTCAAACAAAAAGTGAATGTGCCCAAATGAAAGGGGGTCAAAATAAATAGCAAACAGTAAAAAGTGCAAAAAGTGTGAAAGGGATATAAATAAAAGAGGGTAAGGGGTATTAAACAGACAAAAATTTAGAAAAAGACTAAAATGAGTATATGTAAACAAAATCTAACTATGGAATGAGTATGGGCTTACAAGTAATGGGGTATGGGCTGAAATGGAATTGGGTTTTGGGATGAAAGGGAATGGGGTATGGGCTGAAAGGGAATGAGGTATGGGATGAAAGGGAATGGGGTATGGGGTGTAGTATGAGAGGGGATGGGGTATGGAGTGTATGTAGTGTTATTACTAAGTGTATATATGTATTGAATGTGTTTGCATGTAAATGTGTTAATATAAGTATTCAGAAAAACCACTCGCACACTCACCCAAACAAATTCTCACTCACTAACGCTCTCTCACTAACTCACTATCTCACACTACCACTAATTAACTCTCACACTACCACTAACTAACTCTCACACTACCACTAACTCACTCTCACACTACCACTAACTCGCTATCTAACACTAACACTAACTCACTATCTCACACTACCACTAATTAACTCTCACACTACCACTAACTAACTCTCACACTACCACTAACTCACTCTCACACTACCACTAACTCGCTATCTAACACTAACACTAACTCACTCTCTCACACTAACACTAACTCTCACAATAACAGTAACTCACTAAATCTCTCTAATCTCACAAAATCCGCTAGCAACACAGTGAAAGAAGCCATGCTTGTAGTGTGCTTATATACCCTATGTAAATGTTTAATGATGTACCGGTTTGCCAAGTAAAGTATGTTCAGGTGTGCTTTGTTGGTAATTAGTATGTGTGCAAGGTGTATTAGTTGTGTGAATTTGCGCATGCTCATATTGAGTTAGTATTTGTGGAATGTGTAGAATGCAAAGATGCCATAGTAATCATTTTGCATAACATTGTCCAAAAGTATTATCTGTAAATGTAAATGGTGATTTGTGATGGTGTCGCATTTGTGAAGTGTTGTAAATGTTTCTTTGTACTAATGTTCCGTAATCTTTTTTTTTTTTTTTTTTATATAAGTTTTTATTGAGGTTGTGCAAACAGAATACAGCTTATGAAGAATAACCAGACATATATGATACAATATAATGATTCTGCATACATAAAGACAGATTACATTCCTAACAAAGGCAACGTTATACGAAAAACTGGAACCTCTTTTTATTTTTCCCATATTCTGGACAAGATGAGTTTCCTCACTTAGTACTAAGGCCCCTTCTATATTAACAGTAGGAGAGGAAGGTGGGAAATACGAATGATCCTACAAAAAATATATAGTAAATACACACTTATGCTATTAGGTAATATTAATATTCAAAGAACTCAGTAGAATATAAGGGTATGGTGCAAAATTTAAAGCATGGCGACTTAGAATGGGATGGTAAGTAGTTTGTTAGACATTAAATACAGTAAAGGCGCCATTCCCTTGCTAACCTAATATGATATGAGATGTAGGTATGGAATAATATTAAAGTAAAAGTTATGCTTCTGAGAACCTAAAGATTCTTATAACATTAGACAGGAGGGATATTAACTGGGAATAATATTGAATCACAGAACTACCCATAAATTGTGTAAATTTCTAAAACAATTTAGGTCAGTAGATAAGAGTAATTAGTAGTTGATATTGTAGACTATAACATGAGTATATGTATAATTTTGCTATTTAAAATATGAAGGAATAGGTAGTTAGAGTATGGCATAGGCGAGATAAGCCATGTAGATAGTCCTCCATCAATAGGAGGTACATTACAGGGGGGGGGAGGAGGTGGTTAGTATAGTATGCGAAGTGAACTATGCAACTTTATACTTTATGTCAAGAGAGCTTTTAATTTGAAGGGCATCGGTAGTTTCAATTATATCATGTCGCTGCGTTGAGGAGTAGTGCAAGTGAAGCTATGAAAGAAAACTAGGGTTTGTGCAGGGATTTGTAAATTTAGTTAGTTAGTATAGTTGATCAGTCCTGCTGATCTAAGTAGAGTAGGTAAAATCAATATTAGAGGAGATAACCAGAGGCTAAAATAAAACTTGGTGATAATGGTGGATTGTGAAGGAAGCTCTCGATTAGTAAGTAGGAGGCAGAGCAGGGAAACTGTACTATGGAGCTATGCATTTGTTATATATAGGCATCATACTGCCCCGGCCGCTGGCAGCAAGATGTCGTGTACACAAGCTTCACCCAAACTCCATTCATAAATATAAATTAAATGCTAACAAACAGTTTATCTAAAAATCAGTAATATCCTGGCCAGTTGCATCATTACAAAAGTGTTAAACATTGAGGTCTAAAAATAAGCCTATTATGGATTCTAACAATTCTGCACAAAGAACCTACCCCCAATAATGAGCTGCTGGGCTAAAGCAAGGCAATATCTAAGTTATGCTCGAGGGCAGCTATAAGGTACTATTAGCCAAAAACCTGGACACTAGACATTCTGAGCTCCCTAGTAGTGGGTTACCGTTGTGGCAGTTACGAAAGGGCAACATACCATTATATAACAGCAGACATTAACAATTTTTGCGGCTTCCCCTGATTACCCTTGCATATGTATGTCCCAGTGGCACAAAAGTTTAAAGCGTAAAGACTTTATCAATCAGAGGTGTTAAACAAGCAGTGATTTTAGCGTGACATGTGTAGAACACTAATCCATTACAAAAGTGTTGAGTAAGCAGTGACTTTAGTGTAACACGTACAGCACACTAATTTGCAACATAAGTGTTAAGCAAGCAGTGATTGTTACCTAACATGTGCAGCACACGAAACCTTTATATAGACCTAACGTGCAAGGCATAACTTAAGCTAACATGTGGTGCCACGATGCCCAGGAGATCTTAATAAGTAGACATGTATTTGAATAAAACCTAGAACAAAACTGGGCAAAGGGAACAGAGCTTACATGAACAATACTGTCTAACATGTTAAACTATACCAATCGATAGTCCCACAGTGAACACATAAGATAACAGAGAGCTGAGCTAAGAACAGTTAGACCTCATAAACAGGATAGAGTATAACCCCATTAGTATACGTATGCAAACTTATAACAATACACTTTTGGAACATCTTAAAACCTCGAGGAATTGGTGTTATACATAGGTACAGCTACTGAAGGCTTAAAGAGCTAAAGCGAGTCACAGCAGCCGCAGTATATGAACAGCAGCACAGCTCCAGCAACTATAAGCCGGGCAGCCATTATAAAGCGCAGCTATGTCCACTAACCCACACCATCGCGCCTATTTGCAATGTTTGTATTACCAGATGTGGGAAAGCTAATGTGAGTCTTAGAAATTAGCCTATATACTAAGCTGGACCTTCGATCTGTAAAGTAGAGGTAGCTCTGAGTCAGGCCGTCTTGCGATAGGAACCAATCCAAGTGCTTGAGAGAAGCGTACTGCTGGGCTGCTGTGCCTTTGGACCGATCTGTCCGCAACTGATCGCAGGGATCACTACCAGGCATATCCCAAGATGCTAGAGTATTCTCTGCTACACCACAGCCTGCAGCATCGGGTGGTATGTAAGTTCGACCAACATTGCTTGTGTACCATAAGCAGTCAGGTGTGAGAGTTTTGTCTCCAATGCTCGCCACTTCAATACTTTGTGGTCGTATAATCTCCTTATTCTCTGGGTCAGGAAGGAGTGAATAAGCAGCGTGAGTTGAAAGTTCCGTTGCTTCCTGCTGAGGATCCGTTGTGGCTTGACGTTCAAGTGTAACTCTACACCCCTCTAGGAAGCGATATATCGCCTTCATAATGTACTCCACATCCTCCATGGTCAAATATAGTAGCGAGCCCCAAAGTTGGGGTCTGAAAAGATGACAGTCTTTGAACGAATTTGTTCACAATTGATGGCGCTGAACAGGCCGCAAGATGGCTGCTACAGTTCACTTAAACAGTGGCAAACGCACCAAGGATGTGAAAATTTGTTCATGAAGTGTTTCACTCTCAAAAATTAGTAGGTTAAGGCAGCTGCGGTTTCAGGTCTTCATGGGTAGTCTGAAGAGTTAATAGGAGGACACAGACGATCGCTAGTTCTAGGTTTTATATACCATATATTGAGAGCTCATGATAAGTGCGACCGTCCAGTATCACAGTTGGCTCCGCCCCCCATGTTCCGTAATTTTGAATGCGAATGTTTTGTTTGTGTATAAGTGTGCAATTCCTTTTTCGTGTTGTTTTGTTCCATGTTGCAAGATCGTAAAATATTTATGTATTCCTCGTTTATTGTAAATGTTGTGCATTCTTTTTATTTTCCGATTGTGAATGTGTAATGCGTATATGCTATGTTGCGTGATTGTTGTTTGTAAATTTGATGTGTGTTTTGGTTGTGCATTATTCCGTATACGTAATATGACAGAGCAGTGCGTATTTCTCGCGAGATCGAGTGTTAGCTGAAAAATCGCGTTACCGCGACACATTACGAGGTTGTTTGGAGACTCGTAATACCTACGTTAAAAAAAGATACGCAATGGAAATAATCTGGAAGTTAGCACCGCACCCCTGTTACCGCAAAACTCATAATCAAGGCGTTAGTGTTTTTTATTTTTTGTAACTTTGTTGCTATTTTTTTGTAACTTAGTAATTTTTAATAGTAGATTTAAATAATTTGAGTAGGGTTAGGTTTTTAAATATATAATCTAGTTAATTTAATTTGTAGTTTATTGTAATTGTAGTATAATAGTTAGGGTAGGTTAATTAATAGTTTAATATAGTTTAGTGTAATTTTAGTATAATAGTTAGGGTAGGTTAATATAGTTTAATGTAATTTAATGTATTTTTAGTATAATATTTAGTGTATGTTAATTAGTAGTTTAATGTAGTTTAATTTAATTCTAAAGGTAAGTTTAAATTTATTATAAGATAGGGATGAGTTAATATTTAATGTAAAGTTAGCAGGTTGTTAGGTTTAGGGGTTAATAGGTTAATTTAGTTAATGGCGATGTGGGGGGCTGGGGGTTTAGGGGTTAATAGGTTTAGTAAGTGGTAGTGATGTGGGAGGCCAGGGTTTTAGGGGTTAATACATTTATTATGTTGCGGTGGGTTAGGGGTTAATAACTTTATTTTAGTTGCGGCAATGTCCGGGAGTGGCGGGATAGGGGTTAATACATTTATTTAGTTGGGGCAGTGATGGGGGCGGCAGATTAGGGGTGTTTTGGCTCTGGGGTTATGTTAGGGTGTTAGGTGTAAACGTAACTTTTATTCTAGCATAGAAATCAATGGGATATCTGGCAGCATCGAGCATAAGCTTTCGCTGCTTTCAGACTCCCATTGATTCCTATGGCATCCGTGGCCTCCAGTGTGGCGGATTGAAAAGCAGGTACGCTGGGCCGGAATAGCCGCGAGCATACCTGTTAGAAGTTTGATAAATGGCAAAAGTTGTCAGATAGTGCCGAATTTGTATTCGGAACATTTGTAATGACGTAAGCATCGATCTGTGTCAGACTGAGACAGGCGGATCGTATGTTACGTCACAGATTTCAATTTTTGCCGGTCTGTAGGCTTTGATAAATGAGGCGAATCAGGCTCGCCACAATTACACTGCGGAATTCCAGCGTATTTGAGGTTGACGGCTTGATAAATAGGCCTCTTAGAATTTTTTCATATAAAATTGTAGTTGAGAAATAAATAGTTGATGCCAAAAGAAAGCCCTATCTGTCCTCAAAAAAATAATATATAATTAGTGTGGGTGCACTTAATGTGAAAGGGTAAATTTTGGTTGAAAAGACATATAGCTGAAATTCAAGGTTTTGTTTACGTTCAGAACTTGGACAATTGCCTATGTCATGAAAGGGTTAATCTATTTATGTTGTGTTTTGTGCAGCGTTTTTGTCTTAACAGTTAACCAGTGCTCCGAATTCTGCTAACCTGACACGTGTTAAATTAAATTTCACTCAAGTGAACGCATTTACATTCAACTTATTTAACTTATGCTATTTTAGCCACATGCAAAGAGCCGTGAAATACCATTTACTCTAAGTAAGTGTCTCACCACTCATCGTTTAGTCCAATGTGTGCACTGAAAGAAAGACCCGGGTAGCTGATACTGCATATGGAGCAAAATAAACTCAGTGTTAAACTCTAAATACAGCAAAAACCTTGTTGAATGGTAGTCAGTGTTCTGATTAATTTAGCCCTGCTCAGCCAGAGATCAAGTGGTTAGCCAATCAGGTCTTGCAGTTACTGGCTCTCACAGTGGCCACTATTTGTTTCTTTTCTTGGTTGGTCCATGGCTAAAAATAGGAGTTTTCATAATTTTATTGCATAGGCAAAAATATAAGAAAGATGTAGCTTTTGGCTGTGCATTTGGTTTTAATAGTACAGGCTCTCAGTCTGATAAAAAAAAAAAAAAACACAAAAAATAACATAATGGGGCCTAGTTATCAAGCCGTCAACCTCAAATACGCTGGAATTCCGCAGCGTATTTGTGGCGAGGCTGATTCGCCTTAGTTATCAAAGGCTAGAGACCGGCAAAAGTAGAATTTTGTGACGTAAACTTCGATCCGCCGGACTCAGTCCGACACAGATCGATTCTTACGTCACTCCAGATGTTCCGCACACAGGTTTGGCACAATCTGACTACTTTTGCTAGTTATAAAAACTAGCAGGTACGCTCGGCACTTTTCCGGCCCAGCATACCTGGTTTTCAAACCGCCACCCTGGAGGCGGCGGATCCAATAGGAATCAATGGGAGTCTGACTATAGCGAAAGTACAAGTTCGCTGCTGCCAGTTATCCCATTGATTCCTATGGGAGCTGTCTACACCTAACACCCTAACATGTACCCCGAGTCTAAACACCCCTAATCTGTCCCCCCTACACCGCCGCAACTAAATAAATGTATTACCCCCTAAACCGCCGCTCCCGGAGCCCACCGCAACTATAATATATGTATTAACCCCTAAACCGACGCTCCCGGAGCCCACCGCAACTATAATATATGTAATAAACCCTAAACCACTGCTCCCGGAGCCCACCGCAACTATAATATATGTATTAACCCCTAAACCGCCGCTCCCGGACCCTGCCGCAACCTATATTAAATTTATTAACCCCTAATCTGCCCCCCCTACACCGTCGCCACCTATAATACATTTATTAACCCCTATCCTGCCCCCCACTACACCGCCGCCACTGTAATAAAATTATTAACCCCTAAACCTAAGTCTAACACTAACCCTAACACCCCCCAACTTAAATATTAATTAAATAAATCTAAATAATATTTCTATTATTAACTAAATTAATCCTATTTAAAACTAAATACTTACCTATAAAATAAACCCTAATATAGCTACAATATAAATAATAATTATATTGTAGCTATGTTAGGATTTATTTTTATTTTACAGGCATCTTTTAATTTATTTTAACTAGGTACAATAGCTATTAAATAGTTATTAACTATTTAATAGCTTACCTAGCTAAAATAAAGAGAAATTTACCTGTAAAATAAAAACTAACCTAAGTTACAATTACACCTAACACTACACTATCATTAAATAAATTAAATAAATTAACTACAATTAAATACAATTACATAAACTAACTAAAGTACAAAAAAAAGCTAAGTTACAAAAAAATAAAAAAAATAGGTTACAAACATTTAAAAAATATTAAAACAATTTTAAGCTACTTACACCTAATCTAAGCCCCCTAATAAAATAACAAACCCCCCAAAATAAAAAAAATGCCCTACCCTATTCTAAATTAAAAAAGTTCAAAGCTCTTTTACCTTACCAGCCCTTAAAAGGGCCATTTGCGGGGCATGCCCCAAAGAATTTGGCTCTTTTGCCTGGAAAAGAAAAATACAACCCCTCCCAGCATTAAAACCCACCACCCACATACCCCTAATCTAACCCAAACCCCCCTTAAAATAACCTAACACTAATCCCCTGAAGATCATCCTACCTTGAGTCGTCTTCACTCAGCCGAGCAGCGATGGAACCGAAGAGGAGACCCGGAGCGGCAGAAGTTATCCTCATAGCGGCGCTGAAGAAATCTTCCATCCGATGAAGTGATCCTCCAAGCGGCGCTGAAGAAGTCTTCCATCCGGGCGATGTCATCTTCCAAGAGGCGCAGAAGAAGTATTCTATCCTACCGACGAATGAAGGCTCCTTTAAGGGACGTCATCCAAGATGGCATCCCTTCAATTCCGATTGGCTGATAGGATTCTATCAGCCAATCGGAATTAAGGTAGGAAAAATCTGATTGGCTGATTGAATCAGCCAATCAGATTCAAGTTCAATCCGATTGGCTGATCCAATCAGCCAATCAGATTGAGCTCGCATTCTATTGGCTGTTCCGATCAGCCAATAGAATGCGAGCTCAATCTGATTGGCTGATTCAATCAGCCAATCAGATTTTTCCTACCTTAATTCCGATTGGCTGATAGAATCCTATCAGCCAATCGGAACTGAAGGGACGCCATCTTGGATGACGTCCCTTAAAGGAGCCTTCATTCGTCGGTAGTCCGTCGGTAAAGAAGGATGTTCCGCGTCGGCGGGATGAAGATTGAAGATTGAAGACCCCGCTTGGAAGATGACATCGACTGGATAGAAGACTTCTTCAGCGCCTCTTGGAAGATGACATCGCCCGTATGGAAGACTTCTTCAGCGCCGCTTGGAGGATCACTTCATCGGATGGAAGATTTCTTCAGCGCTGCTTGGAGGATAACTTCTGCCGCTCCGGGTCTCCTCTTCGGTTCCATCGCTGCTCGGCTGAGTGAAGACGACACAAGGTAGGATGATCTTCAGGGGATTAGTGTTAGGTTATTTTAAGGGGGGTTTGGGTTAGATTAGGGGTATGTGGGTGGTGGGTTTTAATGTTGGGGGGGGTTGTATATTTCTTTTCCAGGCAAAAGAGCTGAATTCTTTGGGGCATGCCCCACAAATGGCCCTTTTAAGGGCTGGTAAGGTAAAAGAGCTTTGAACTTTTTTAATTTAGAATAGGGTAGGGCATTTTTTTATTTTGGGGGGGGTTTGTTAATTTATTAGGGGGCTTAGATTAGGTGTAAGTATCTTAAAATTGTTGTAATATGGGGGGCGGAGCCAGCAGCCTAGATGACTGGACGTGCTAATCTGGAGCTCCCAGGCCTAACTCTAAAAAATTATCTTTATTCTTAGAAAAAACTGATTTAATGACACAGGGATGCCGTTTATCTAATCCTTAGATTAAGGATAACTTGCCGGAGCTAAAACTTGCTTACAGCTTGAAAATTAACCACTTCTCTGCACAGCAGTTAAAAGGGCCTACTCTCTCTAATATAGACCTTAACCGGACCTTGAGGTTACTATCAATATGGCAGAGACTCCGGAGTCACTATACACTTTGCTCCGGGACCTGGACCGGCAGCTAACTAGCTGTTTCCTAGACCTATCGGCTACTCTAAAGTCGGAGGTGAGGGGACCGTCCTACCATACCCTTTATAGCGAAAAGCTTGGAGCCACGTGGATGGACCTACCTCGAATAATTCAGCCTGTCACACTTGCCCATCCTCCTCCGTTGGGCTTTATTGGTGAAGATGAAGGTGCTACTTCGCGGGCTGATTGTGACACGCTGCTGGGGCATGACCCTTTAGCTACCTCGAGCCTTCCTAAAACACCGGACTCGGTGCAACTAAGTGAGGAAATGGAACAGCCCGCTAGCCCTGACCTATACCTTACAGATCATGAGGAGCGGTGCTTACCGCTCACCTTACCGGCAACGTTGGGGAAAACAATTGCACTCCCTGTCTCTCCAGATGCAGATGGTGGTCGAGTTCCAGAGCTCGCTCGCAGCTCGCCCACATTAAAGGGACATACATTAGAGGAACAGGGACCCAATCGGCAGACGCTCCTAGGGGCTTTTACTCTGGCAGCGGAGGCTAGCTGCGACGCGGCTCGCAGTCTCCTACAGATTGTACCAATGCTTCTATGTACAAGGGCGGGTGGTACCCCTTACCCTTCAGACTATGCAACATGTGTCTCTAGCAGGGGACTAGCACCCGTACAGCAGTACCTCATGGGATCCTCCTTAGCAGGTATAGACGTGCTCTCAATCCCATATACTCACCAAGCATCCTCCACCCGGGTAGCAAGATTACACTTAGGTCTTCCCCGGCAATATTCTACCATACCTTGCTCAGCCCCTGGACATGACTTTAGTCGTGGGGTGACTACCGCCTCTAGAAGTGGAATTGGGTAACGTTCCAGTACCCCATGCAGTTCCTCATAGCGCACTGATGATCTGTTAGCTTATTACTTCGGTGTGATTTGGGGACATTAACTGCACACACCCGGCTCTATTTGTGGACTTAGCATGAGGAAGCACTATAAGACACTCTCACTATTATAGATGTTATATATTTATTTTTTTTTCTCACCATTTAGGATCTGAGGACTGCTTTGCCTTAACCCTTTAATTCAATGTTGATTGTTTTAATATGTTGCCCACAACTTTAGGCCCATTATATTGTTAATTGCATATTTACATATTTGTAATCTGAGCCTATGGTATGCTTTTTGTTTCTGTATCTCTCATTGCCTGCTCTCTATATTCAACAGCATCTGCTCTCTGTTGTGTGTGAAATTTGACCTAAAATGGCGATCTTGATGTCTGATAAATAAGTTACAGAAGGTTATTAAAACTGCCTGAGGTCTACATCTAAATCTCTGAATACCTATAAAATTAGAGCCCAATGACCACCCTATGTAAAGCAGGTCTTAATATTTACTATTACTACTATAGACTATTACCTAGATGGGATAAGTACATATTTACTGTATACACTAAAGTAAATGACCTAGCAGTTGGCCTCACTCCCCATCTCCCCACTTTTAATCACTATGAGATATTTCCTGCTGTGAGTGAAATTTTACCCAAATGGGCGATGTGTAAATTTTATTGTTTGGGTCTGTTTAACCATGTCTTTATGGGGTACCTCATTGTTGACATATACAGGTTTTGCAGAGTTTACTCTTTACTAGTTAAATATTTTATATCATACCTGGGCGCGATATTAGCCTGCTTTAACAATTTAGGCGTGGGCTACTACCCCATCATTATGGGTTGCTACTTTTTAACTATGTGATATATGCAATTCTCTTAGGATATAAGACTTATATTTAATCCCCAGTTAACTTTAAGACATGGGTTTACTAGTTAATGCCACCATCTACTTTCAATATTTGTCTGTATGCCACATGGGTAATTTTGTTATCCCATAGATAGAGTACTACGACTCTTCTATAATATATGTAATGGGCTCATTTACATGTCTTAGATCCTAAATACGTGGCGATGCAACCTATTACTCACCTCATGATTAGAAGATGTTCATGTGGAGTCTAGATATGATATTAGTTATTGATTCATAGTGATATTCAATCCTAACGTTCACTATTTTAATCCTACGGCCTACTCTCCACTTTATCCCTCTTTTAATTATAAAAAACCCGTCTCCCCATAGCCCTCTTTCTTAGCTAAATGAAGGAGTTAATACACGGTATTTTATTCACTTACCAATAGATTATTTCACCTTCATGTTTACTATTAAATTGCCCTTTTACATACCCCCATTACGCATGTCCATGACTAATATCACATAGATAGATAACATGGCGTTATAGCCTATTTAATTTGCTACATGGACAAGGCTAAGAGCTCCCCCCAAGCCTCCTAAAGAACTTTCATATATATATATGGCTTCGCCCTCCACCCCTTCCCTACTATACATAGCGGTGCTTACCCGCTGAATCTCCCCCTTCCCCCCTCACTCCACATGTATTCACGCTCATATTGAAGCTCTTAAAGAGCTAGACTTCTAGCCATCAGATACCTATTATTTACTATATTCTTGGTCCATGGGGCCTAAAGCTAAGTTTCTAACTGGCCAGCCATACATGATATACTATAGAAAAAATGAGGTATCATTAACCTTCCACCAATGTATTATATAGAGACCGAAATGTATCGGTTAATTGTGTTGTATTCTGTTCTTTTGACAAAAAGGTGTTCTGTGTGTTATGTATATTTTATGCAAAAACCTCAATAAAAAAATTATTTAAAAAAAAAAAAAAATTGTAATATTTTTTAAATTTTTGTAACTTATTTTTTTTATTTTTTATAACTTAGCTTTTTTATTTTTTGTACTTTAGAGTTTATTTAATTGTATTTAATTGTAGTTATTTGTAGGTAATTTACTTAATTAATTTAATGATAGTGTAGTGTTAGGTTTAATTGTAACTTAGGTTAGGATTTATTTTACAAGTAATTTTGTATTTCTTTTAGCTAGGTAGTTATTAAATAGTTAATAACTATTTAATAACTATTCTAACTAGCTAAAATAAATACAAAGTTACCTGTAAAATAAATATAAATCCTAAGATAGCTACAATGTAATTATTAATTATATTGTAGCTATCTTAGGGTTTATTTTACAGGTAAGTATTTAGTTTTAAATAGGAATAATTTATTAAAGTATAGTGTAGTGTTAGGTGTAATTGTAATTTAGGTTAGTTTTTATTTTACAGGATAATTTCTCTTTATTTTAGCTAGGTAAGCTATTAAATAGTTAATAACTATTTAATAGCTATTGTACCTAGTTAAAATAAATTGAAAGTTACCTGTAAAATAAAAATAAATCCTAAGATAGCCACAATATAATTATTATTTATATTGTAGCTATATTAGGGTTTATTTTAAAGGTAAGTATTTAGTTTTAAATAGGATTAATTTAGTTCATAATAGAAATATTATTTAGATTTATTTAATTAATATTTAAGTTAGGGGGGTGTTAGGGTTAGTGTTAGACTTAGGTTTAGGGGTTAATAATTTTATTACAGTGGCGGCGGTGTAGTGGGGGGCAGGATAGGGGTTAATACATTTATTATAGGTGGCGGTGGTGTAGTGGGGGGCAGGATAGGGGTTAATACATTTATTATAGGTGGCGACGGTGTAGGGGGGGCAGGATAGGGGTTAAAAAATTTATTATAGGTGGCGACGGTGTAGGGGGGGCAGGATAGGGGTTAATAAATTTAATATAGGTTGCGGCGGGGTCTAGGAGTGGTGGTTTAGGGGTTAGTAACTTTATTTAGTTGCGGGGGGCGCCGGTATAGGGGGTAGAAAAGTGTAGTTAGTGTGGGTGCTTAGTGACAGGCTAGCAAGAAAGCTTTAAAAAAGCTGAAGAGCAGCGAGATTGGATGAGTGATAACTCTCTCAGTCCTCTGCTCATCGCCCCATACTTGGTGCGCGGCTTTTTGACAGCTTTTTTAATAACTTAGGCGAATTTTTGCAGGTCCGCTGTGGCGATGTGAGGCGAACTTAGGCGGGCGTATTGGGCCGGCGAAGGCAGGTAAAATAGACACGTTGATAACTACCCCCCATTAGATCAAATGTCTCCAACACTCACCTGGATGCTCAAAATTAGTTTAATTTTAAATGCTTGTACTAGCTAGCTGCAAAAGCATGGTGTCTCACAATTAGCAGCCTTTAAATGCCTCTGGAATATTTCTGTTAGATAATCATTCACAGAATATACAAAAAGATACAACATATAAAAACACGTTGGGTTTAACTACCATGTTATAATGTTGAGAAAGACATCTTTTAAAAAACACATTTTACACAGTGCAATGTTTAAAAATGCATTATTGTAAAGTGAAAAACGTGCAGCTAATGTCTTCAATGGGAAATTAATGTCCTGTGCATAAAATCTTGTTCCTTAAAAGAAATAACACACCAAAATCTAAAAACATGTTTTTTTAAATAATGAACTTAGTTATAAATACATTATATAGTATTTTACAGTACAATACTAGTATATAACACACTATGGTAGATTACAAGAGGAGTGCTAAATTATCTTGCTACCACAAATGGGTGAGAAAATTAATCAGCCATTGCAATTAGTGCTCCGAAACTTGACCAGAGATCAGATCTCTGGTTAATTTTCTAAAAGTGCCCCAAATGACCCTGAAATAGAGGGCATTATAGTTTTGTGTGCTGGACCTGATCCAGGGTGTTTGATCATCACCCTGCTGAAATGCTAAAATTACTTCTTACTGGAGGACATGATTTTAAGATTCTAGAAGGTTCTGCAGAAAATTAAGTTATAGGGGTAGATTTACCAATGTCTGTCAGACATGATACGCTGTAGTGTATCATGTCCGACCGACATCGCTTGTGCAATGCCGCCCCATGCAGATTCACTAGCAGGGGGTGTCAATCAGCCCAATCGTACAGGATTGGGCGGATTGAAGACTGCAGCCTCAGAGGCAGCAGACAAGTTATGGAGCAGCGGTCTTTAGACCGCTGCTTCATATCTGCTATTTCCAGCGAGCCTTAAGGCTCGCACGGAAACAAGAGGAACAATGGCCGCTCGGCCCTTGTTAAATCTACCACATACTGTTTAGATAATCAGGCACATTTTACTGGTATTGTTTATTTGTCTCATATTGTCTTATTTACGTTAATTACTACAGCTTATTTATCTCTTTTTGACAAAGCTTTGAGATATGGCAAGTCTCTTTTTGTTTGTGAACTTGCATTGGAGATTGGGAATCCTCTTTTTGCGGTTTGCAGGTGGATTGGGTCATGGAGTAGGAGGAGCCTGCTTTTAACCTAACAGCTGAATGAGAGCAAGTGGAAGAAGCAGGAGCTGCACATATCAAGATGGATGAGAGGGTACTCGACTGCCCACGGGCTTAAAGGAGGAAACTGCCGACACACAGTAAGTCTATTTTTAGTCTTGGAATATGTACAAACGGCTAGATTTAGAGTTTGGCGTTAGCCGTCAAAACCAGCGTTAGAGGCTCCTAACGCTGGTTTTGGGCTACCGCTGGTATTTAGAGTAAGTCAGGAAAGGGTCTAACGCTCACTTTGCAGCCACGACTTTTCCATACCGCAGATCCCCCTACGCCATTTGCGTATCCTATCTTTTCAATGGGATCTTTCTAATGCCGGTATTTAGAGTCTTGGCTGAAGTGAGCGTTAGAAATCTAACGACAAAACTCCAGCCGCAGAGAAAAGCCAGGAGTTAAGAGCTTTCTGGAATAACGCCGGTTCATAAAGCTCTTAACTACTGTGCTCTAAAGTACACTAACACCCATAAATTACCTATGTACCCCTAAACCGAGGCCCCCCCCACATCGCCGCCACTCTATTAAAAAATTTTAACCCCTAATCTGCCGACCGCACACCGCCGCAACCTACGTTATCCCTATGTACCCCTAATCTGCTGCCCCTAACACCTCCGACCCCTATATTATATTTATTAAACCCTAATCTGCCGCCCCCAACGTCGCCTCCACCTACCTACAATTATTAACCCCTAATCTGCCGACCGGACCACACCGCTACTATAATAAATGTATTAACCCCTAAAGCTAAGTCTAACCCTAAAACTAACACCCCCTAACTTAAATATAATTTAAATCTAACGAAATAAATTAACTCTTATTAAATAAATTATTCCTATTTAAAGCTAAATACTTACCTGTAAAATAAACCCTAATATAGCTACAATATAAATAATAATTATATTGTAGCTATTTTAGGATTAATATTTATTTTACAGGCAACTTTGTAATTATTTTAACCAGGTACAATAGCTATTAAATAGTTAATAACTATTTAATAGTTGCCTAGTTAAAATAATTACAAAATTACCTGTAAAATAAATCCTAACCTAAGTTACAATTAAACCTAACACTAAACTATCAATAAATAAATTAAATAAAATACCTACAATTACCTACAATTAAACCTAACACTACACTATCAATAAATTAATTAAATACAATACCTACAAATAAATACAATTAAATAAACTAACTAAAGTACAAAAATAAAAAAGAACTAAGTTACAAAAAGTAAAAAAATATTAGAAAAATATTACAACAATTTTAAACTAATTACACCTACTCTAAGCCCCCTAATAAAATAACAAATGCCCTACCCTATTCTAAAATTAAAATAGAAAATCTCTTTTACCTTACCAGCCCTGAAAAGGGCCCATTGCGGGGCATGCCCCAAAGAATTCAGCTCTTTTGCCTGTAAAAAAAAACATACAATACCCCCCCCAACATTACAACCCACCACCCACATACCCCTAATCTAACCTAAACCCCCCTTAAATAAACCTAACACTAAGCCCCTGAAGATCTCCCTACCTTGTCTTCACCACGCCGGGTTCACCGATCGATCCAGAAGAGCCTCCGATGTCTTGATCCGAGCCCAAGCGGGGGGCTGAAGATGTCCATGATCTGACTGAAGTCTTCATCCAAGCGGGAGCTGAAGAGGTCCATGATCGGGCTGAAGTCTTCTATCAAGCGGCATCTTCAATCTTCTTTCTTCCGGATCCATGGTCATCCCGCCGATGCGGAACATCCATCTTCACCGACGACTTCCCGACAAATGACGGTTCCTTTAAGGGACGTCATCCAAGATGGCGTCCCTCGAATTCCGATTGGCTGATAGGATTCTATCAGCCAATCGGAATTAAGGTAGGAAAATTCTGATTGGCTGATGGAATCAGCCAATCAGATTCAAGTTCAATCCGATTGGCTGATCCGATCAGCCAATCAGATTGAGCTCGCATTCTATTGGCTGATCGGAACAGCCAATCGGATTGAACTTGAATTTGATTGGCTGATTCCATCAGCCAATCGGAATTCGAGAGACGCCATCTTGGATGACGTCCCTTAAAGGAACCGTCATTCGTCGGGAAGTCGTCGGTGAAGACGGATTTTCCGCGTTCAGAAGAAAGAAGATTGAAGATGCCGCTTGATAGATGACTTCAGCCCGATCATGGACCTCTTCAGCTCCCGCTTGGATGAAGACTTCAGTCGGATCATGGACATCTTCAGCCCCACGCTTGATCTTGGATCAAGACATCGGAGGCTCCTCTGGATCGATCGGTGAACCCAGCGTGGTGAAGACAAGGTAGGGAGATCTTCAGGGGCTTAGTGTTAGGTTTATTTAAGGGGGGTTTGGGTTAGATTAGGGGTATGTGGGTGGTGGGTTGTAATATTGGGGGGGTATTGTATGTTTTTTGTTACAGACAAAAGAGCTGAATTCTTTGGGGCATGCCCCGCAAAGGGCCCTTTTCAGGGCTGGTAAGGTAAAAGAGCTTTTCTATTTTAATTTTAGAATAGGGTAGGGCATTTTTTTATTTTGGGGGTCTTTGTTATTTTATTAGGGGGCTTAGAGTAGGTGTAATTAGTTTAAAATTGTTGTAATATTTTTCTAATGTTTGTAAATATTTTTTTATTTTTTGTAACTTAGTTCTTTTTTATTTTTTGTACTTTAGTTAGTTTATTTCATTGTATTTATTTGTAGGTATTGTATTTAATTAATTTATTTATAGTGTAGTGTTAGGTTTAATTGTAGGTAATTGTAGGTATTTTATTTAATTAATTTATTGATAGTGTAGTGTTAGGTTTAATTGTAACTTAGGTTAGGATTTATTTTACAGGTTATTTTGTAATTATTTTAACTAGGTAACTATTAAATAGTTATTAACTATTTAATAGCTATTGTACCTGGTTAAAATAATTACAAAGTTGCCTGTAAAATGAATATTAATCCTAAAATAGCTACAATATAATTATAATTTATATTGTAGCTATATTAGGGTTTATTTTACAGGTAAGTATTTAGCTTTAAATAGGAATAATTTATTTAATAAGAGTTAATTTATTTCGTTAGATTTAAATTATATTTAAGTTAGGGGGGTGTTAGTGTTAGGGTTAGACTTAGCTTTAGGGGTTAATACATTTTTTATAGTAGCGGTGTGGTCCGGTCGGCAGATTAGGGGTTAATAATTGTAGGTAGGTGGAGGCGACATTGGGGGCAGCAGATTAGCGGTTAATAAATATAATATAGGGGTCGGCTGTGTTAGGGGCAGCAGATTAGGGGTACATTGGTATAATGAGGGTAAGTGGGTAATCGCAGCTGTAGCGTCCTCGGTGTGAACCGGAAGTACAATCCTCAAGAAGAGGACACTGGAAAGACCCCAGGATACTCACGGAGTGCCGTAGCCAAAGAACGGAAGATTAGCCCGTAAAACAATGCAAAAGAAAGGGAGGCGGCAGGCACTACTTAACAGACCCACAAGCGTAAGTAGTAAAAAACAAAGTCTTTATTGAAGGCACTTGGCCATATTAAAAAGGCAGACTGACAGGCAGGGGAAACAGAACAACAAGGTCTTACGCGTTTCGCGCCCCCTAGTGGCACTTACTCATAGACTGTTGTCTATGTTACAACCTTAACAATTTATAGGCTAAACAGAGAAAAGGTTAACCCTTCAGCAGCCAGATAAAACAGTTTAAAAACATAGATGGTTCTGGGTAGATACAGGACAATTGTAATTAATAGTTAATAAACAAAATTACAAAGAACACAGTCATTAAATGTAAGAGCCAGTAATGGAGCTACTTAATGCATCAGGATACAAAATTCAAAACCGAGGATTATGAAGTTGAGAAAAGATATATTCTTTAAGATAAAGGAATTTGCACCATTGATTACAAAAAAAATTAATTTGTATGGTTTTCTATGTTATTGCTAACAGAAAAAACAAATGTAAGAGCATTGTACAGTTAGCTGATGCACAGTGATATTATGCTAACAAAAAAAGAGAAAGAAACAATAAAGAGGGAAATACAAGCCATAGATATCAAACATTGATAATTTAACATATTCTAGTTATCAATAAAATAACTGATATCGCATTCCCTATTCATGCCAATGGGATGGCATGTTTTGAGTTTTAAAATCCAATATAATTCTTTCTTCTCTAGTATCTTGTATTTATTGCCTCCTCTTGGGGGAACTATAGCTATATCTATGATTTGCAAAGCCAATTCTGCTTGATTAGAAAAATGAACATAATTAAAGTGATTAGCAACAGCAGAGTCAGATTCATAATTCTTAGTATCCCTAATATTTTCATTAAATCTAGTTCTAACATGACGTGATGTCATGCCTACATACTGGCAGAAACAAAGTTTGCATGTAAGTAAATAAACTGCATATTGAGTAGAACAGTTAGCATAAAAATCTATATTGTAAGTGTTTTTATCAGCAGAGCAGCGAAAGGTGTCACCCTGTAGGATGTTAGGACACGCATAACAAATTTTGGCCCCACATTTATAAGTACCTTTTTTGGACAGCCAGTTTTTTGGCAATACCTTGGGATGTATTCTTGACCATACTAGGAGACAATATTTGTCCCAATGTCTTAGATTTTTTAGGGACAAATTTAAATTTGTGAATGTATTCACCAAGTACATCATCTGTAGCCAATATTGGTAAATGCTTTTTTAAGATGTTTATTATATCCTGATATTGCTGACTGTATTCAGTCGTAAACACTATTGAGTCATCAAAGCTATTTTCCTTTGGCCTAGTATGTAGAACATTTTGATGATGTGTACTAACTGTTTTTCTACATTTTTCTAACTTATGAAACTTATACCCTCTTCGAGTTAATCTGTTTCTGAGATCTATGGACTGCTGATCATAGATCTCATCAGATTTGGTATTACGTCTAAGTCTTAAAAATTGTGATTTGGGTATAGATTCAATAAGGTGTTGTGGATGTTGAGAGGTGGCGTGAAGTATTGTGTTGCCAGCTGTAGTTTTTCTGAATGTTTTGGTCACTATATGATTATCAATAATTTGAAGGGTTAAGTCCAAGTAATTCACACTTACTCTGCTAAAAACCCCAGTAAATTTTAGACCCATTTCATTGTTGTTGCAAAAATCAATAAATTCATAAAACAGTGTATCATCAATAGGTTTTTTAACTATGAAAAGAAGGTCATCTATATAGCGTACCAGTAATTCTATATCTTCATACCAAGGGTTCATTGGCGTATACACATAAAGTAACTCCCACCAGGCAACGAAGATGTTAGCAAATGAGGGCGCATACTTAGCCCCCATGGCTGTACCACAAGTTTGTAAATAGTATTGATTGTCGAATAAAAAATAATTATGCGACAAAAGAAATCTCAATACCTCACAAACATATTCAATAATGGGGGATTCCAAGTTAGAGTCCCTATGCAGAAAAAAACTCAACGGCCTGAATACCCAAATTTTGCGGGATAGAAGTGTATAAGGAAGTTATGTCTATGACAGCCCAAGTGAAGTTTGATTGCCAGTTAATGTCATCTAATGTGTTTAAAAGATGTGAACTATCTCTAAGATAACTGAGTTGGGAAGTGGCAATAGGCTGTAATATGGAATCTAACCATTCTCCTAATGGTTCAAACAAGGAACCAATTCCTGCCACTATGGGTCTACCCGGAGGGGAATCTAAACTTTTATGTATTTTAGGTACATGGTGAAACATGGGACATATTGGATTTTCAGGTAGCAAGGAATTCATGTCTTGTTCTTTAAAAACTCCTAAGGTAATACCATCAGCTATTAGTTGTTTAAGACTATGTTTGAAGATATTAGTGGGATTGCTGTTCAATAGACGGTATGTGCCTATGTCAGACAGCTGTAGGCTTCACTGAAATAACTGGTCTTGTTCATGACTACAATGCTGCCTCCCTTATCAGAATTACGTATAACAATATTGTTATTGTCACATAAAGACTTAACAGCTAGTCTTTCTTTATATGTGAGATTGGGGGAGGCAGCATTATTGCCAATATCACTTTCTAGCTGCAGTATATCAGCCTGAACTGCTTTTTGAAATGCATTTACCAAAGGGCCCCTAGAATTCTTTGGATAAAATTCAGAATTATGTTTGTTGGGTCTCGGTACTAGATGAGGATTGGAGTCCTGATTATTATAATTATCTGAGTATAGATCTTCTAGGGTAGTTAAAGCACATGCATCCTGAAATGCTAAATGAGAAACATTAGAATTATGTTGAAGACTTGCTACATTTTTGTTTGGTGGTATATCATTGGTTCTATTCTGTGCAAAAAACCTTTTGAGAGACAATTTGCGTACAAATTTGTTCACATCTAACAATGTATTAAAACTTGAAAATGTGTTAGTGGGTGCAAACCCAAGTCCTTTAGATAAGACTTTAGTTTCTTCTTTGGATAATGAATAGTCCGAAATATTGACCACACTTAGATCATAGGGAGATGTAGCTGAGGTCTCTTCAACAGATGACTCAATTGGTAACTTCACTTCTTCTTTTTGTTCTTTACTTGACCTTTTGCTTCTCCATCTTCTCTTTCTTCTTTCTCTTTTGGAATTGTTTTCCTTGTTTTTATTCGACCTGTCCATTGGATCTCCTCTGATTCGTCCACCGCTGGCACCTGTAAAAAAGCAGAGGAAGAAGAGAGGGAGGGGGAGGAGGAGAGAGAAGAGGGAATAGAGGAGCTGGAAGAAATCCCAGTACCCCTAGATGTAACATCTGAATCAGTGGACTCTCCATCATTACTGAATACTACTTTTCTTTTTTGTTTATTTTTCAGAATGGACTTGGGGTGTTCTTTCAAGTCGTCATTACTTTTAGGGACTTGTTGACTTTTCCCAGTATTATTGCTTTTGTTAGCTTGCTTATTTTTCCAGAATGATTCTTTTCTTTGCTTTCGAACAGCAGCCCAGTTATAAACTTTGTTTTGTTCATAATCTTCTTTATCACGATTAAATTTGTTGCCTTTTCTGGAAGCTTGTTCAGCAACATATTTGTTTATTGCCTCATCCATCTTCTTTTTATTTTCAGCATAATTAGTGCAGTGCTCATAATTTTTCAAATCTTCTTTTTTTACTTTAATTTGTTTGTAATTGTGCACACTTCTTTGTCTTAACTCGTACCAGAATGTTAATAAGTTTGAATGAGCACTCAGATAAAGCAGTATTCCAATCATCCATATCAGTACTATCTTCAAACTCAAAGGAGGGATATGAATTCCTTGCTACCTGAAAATCCAATATGTCCCGTGTTTCACCATGTACCTAAAATACATAAAAGTTTAGATTCCCCTCCGGGTAGACCCATAGTGGCAGGAATTGGTTCCTTGTTTGAACCATTAGGAGAATGGTTAGATTCCATATTACAGCCTATTGCCACTTCCCAACTCAGTTATCTTAGAGATAGTTCACATCTTTTAAACACATTAGATGACATTAACTGGCAATCAAACTTCACTTGGGCTGTCATAGACATAACTTCCTTATACACTTCTATCCCGCAAAATTTGGGTATTCAGGCCGTTGAGTTTTTTCTGCATAGGGACTCTAACTTGGAATCCCCCATTATTGAATATGTTTGTGAGGTATTGAGATTTCTTTTGTCGCATAATTATTTTTTATTCGACAATCAATACTATTTACAAACTTGTGGTACAGCCATGGGGGCTAAGTATGCGCCCTCATTTGCTAACATCTTCGTTGCCTGGTGGGAGTTACTTTATGTGTATACGCCAATGAACCCTTGGTATGAAGATATAGAATTACTGGTACGCTATATAGATGACCTTCCTTTCATAGTTAAAAAACCTATTGATGATACACTGTTTTATGAATTTATTGATTTTTGCAACAACAATGAAATGGGTCTAAAATTTACTGGGGTTTTTAGCAGAGTAAGTGTGAATTACTTGGACTTAACCCTTCAAATTATTGATAATCATATAGTGACCAAAACATTCAGAAAAACTACAGCTGGCAACACAATACTTCACGCCACCTCTCAACATCCACAACACCTTATTGAATCTATACCCAAATCACAATTTTTAAGACTTAGACGTAATACCAAATCTGATGAGATCTATGATCAGCAGTCCATAGATCTCAGAAACAGATTAACTAGAAGAGGGTATAAGTTTCATAAGTTAGAAAAATGTAGAAAAACAGTTAGTACACATCATCAAAATGTTCTACATACTAGGCCAAAGGAAAATAGCTTTGATGACTCAATAGTGTTTACGACTGAATACAGTCAGCAACATCAGGATATAATAAACATCTTAAAAAAGCATTTACCAATATTGGCTACAGATGATGTACTTGGTGAATACATTCACAAATTTAAATTTGTCCCTAAAAAATCTAAGACATTGGGACAAATATTGTCTCCTAGTATGGTCAAGAATACATCCCAAGGTATGCCAAAAAACTGGCTGTCCAAAAAAGGTACTTATAAATGTGGGGCCAAAATTTGTTATGCGTGTCCTAACATCCTACAGGGTGACACCTTTCGCTGCTCTGCTGATAAAAACACTTACAATATAGATTTTTATGCTAACTGTTCTACTCAATATGCAGTTTATTTACTTACATGCAAACTTTGTTTCTGCCAGTATGTAGGCATGACATCACGTCATGTTAGAACTAGATTTAATGAACATATTAGGGATACTAAGAATTATGAATCTGACTCTGCTGTTGCTAATCACTTTAATTATGTTCATTTTTCTAATCAAGCAGAATTGGCTTTGCAAATCATAGATATAGCTATAGTTCCCCCAAGAGGAGGCAATAAATACAAGATATTAGAGAAGAAAGAATTATATTGGATTTTAAAACTCAAAACATGCCATCCCATTGGCATGAATAGGGAATGCGATATCAGTTATTTTATTGATAACTAGAATATGTTAAATTATCAGTGTTTGATATCTATGGCTTGTATTTCCCTCTTTATTGTTTCTTTCTCTTTTTTTGTTAGCATGATATCACTGTGCATCAGCTAACTGTAAAAAGCTCTTACATTTGTTTTTTCTGTTAGCAATAACATAGAAAACCATACAAATTAATATTTTTTGTAATCAATGGTGCAAATTCCTTTATCTTAAAGAATATATCTTTTCTCAACTTCATAATCCTCGGTTTTGAATTTTGTATCCTGATGCATTAAGTATCTCCATTACTGGCTCTTACATTTAATGACTGTGTTCTTTGTAATTTTGTTTATTAACTATTAATTACAATTGTCCTGTATCTACCCAGAACCATCTATGTTTTTAACCTGTTTTTATCTGGCTGCTGAAGGGTTAACCTTTTCTCTGTTTAGCCTATAAATTGTTAAGGTTGTAACATAGACAACAGTCTATGAGTAAGCGCCACTAGGGGGCGCGAAACGCGTAAGACCTTGTTGTTCTGTTTCCCCTGCCTGTCAGTCTGCCTTTTTAATATGGCCAAGTGCCTTCAATAAAGACTTTGTTTTTTACTACTTACGCTTGTGGGTCTGTTAAGTAGGGCCTGCCGCCTCCCTTTCTTTTCTTGTACATAGGTATAATGTAGGTTGCGGCGGTGTACGGAGCGGCAGATTAGGGGTTAAAAAAATATGCAGGGGTCAGCGATAGCGGGGGCGGCAGATTAGGCATTAATAAGTGTAAGGTTAGGGGTGTTAAGACTCGGGCTACACGTTAGAGTGTTAGGTGCAGACGTAGGAAGTGTTTCCCCATAGCAAACAATGGGGCTGCGTTAGGAGCTGAACGCTGCTTTTTTGCAGGTGTTAGGTTTTTTCATCTCAAACTGCCCCATTGTTTCCTATGGGGATATCGTGCACGAGCACGTTTTTGAAGCTGGCTGCGTCCGTAAGCACCACTGGTATCGAGAGTTGCAGTGGCGGTAAATTATGCTCTATGCTCCCTTTTTGGAGCCTAACTTACTGAAAACCCAGCCATTCTGTGAACTCTAAATACCAGCAGTATTTAAAAGGTGCGGCCAAAAAAAGCCAGCGTTAGCTACGCGGGTCGTTACCGTCAAAACTCTAAATCTAGCCGTAAGTTTGGTAGCTTAGAAGCACAGGTGCAGTGCACTGTGAATGGGGGCTTTGTTTTGTGATCTTCCTTAAAGAGATACTCTAGTCAAAATTAAACTTTTATAATTCAGATAGAGCATACAATTTTAAGCAACTATCTAATTTACTCCTATTATAATTTTTCTTCATTCTCTTTGTATTTTTATTTGAAAAAGCAAGAATGTAAACTTAAGAGCCGGCTCAGTTTTGGTTCAGCACCTGTGTAGTGTTTGTTGATTGGTGTCTAAATGTAGCCATCAATCAGCAAGCGCTACCCAGATGCTGAAACAAGAATATGACGGCTCCTACACTTACATTCCAGCCTTTTCAAATAAAGATACCTAGAGAATGAAGAAAAATTATAATGGGAATAAATAAGAAAGTTGCTTAATTTTGACTAGACTATTCCTTTAAATTGTGTGTGACACTATTGCACAGGTGTGTGGTGTGCTCATTTGTCTCAGCGCTGTGGTCCCTGAAAAGACATTGTAAATTTTAACTTGATTTTGCCTCAATTTTAGTATACATTAATTTTTTGTCAGTTAAATAAGTGTATTATGAATTGGGAACTCATCTGTTCAGCCCAATAAACACCCCTGCCCCTCCCACTTTCTGAAGCAGTTTTAGAGTAAATACAAAGTGTAGTGTACTTTATAAAAGATATACAGAAAAATAAAAAGTATTGCTAAAGTAACACAGACACTTACAAAACAATTAGAATTTGTAAAATCACTGCTGTATCTAAATCTAAATGCATTAAAATATAAAAGAGAAAGTAGAAAGCTTTAATGTAATAATACAGAAAGGACACAGTCTAAAGTGTAAAGTAATATAAAGTATAAAGCACAAAGTGTAAGTGTAACAAAACTCTTATGTAATGTAGTGCTAAATAGCACCAGGCTTGTCTCTCCTTCACATACAGAGAACAGTCCTTTGTTTATCTAGAATTTTGTGAGAGATCTTGTAGTGCTGGAGGTACGTCTTAGATTATCTAATTTTATCTGAGAGCTTTATGGGTGGCATCTCTCATCTGTCTATTACTTCTAGGTTCCACTCTTATAGCTTTCAGTTAATTCAATCCCTGTGAAGTCTACACTATAATTTCATGAGATTATTTTATCATAATGCTATATGTGATATTTAAATTAAAAAAAATAATAGTAAATAGATAGGGATGAATTCATCAAATCAGTTGTTAGTGCAGCAAAATCTATTGTAATTACTATAATGAAACATCTCTATTTTTGCAGATGATACAAAATCGTGTAAGGTGGTTAAGTCAGTGCAAGATGTGATTGCTTTGCAAGGGTATTTACAAAAAATGGAGGAATGGGCTGGTAAATGGTAAATGAGATTTAATATAGGTAAATGCAAGTTTATACATTTTGGGAAGTAAGAATAAGCAGGCTACCATTTATTTAAACATGACTATACTTTTCAACACAGAGGAGGAAATGGATTTAGGTGTACTTTTATAGATATGTTAAAAATGAGCACTACAATGCAAGGCAGTGGCTAATCTATTTCTGTTGCTACATGAATTCCTGGTAGGACTTCACCTTGAGTATGGAGTGCAGTTCTGAGGGCCAATTTTAAAAAGGAACATTGCAAAATTAGAAAAAGTTCAGAAAGGGCAACAAATGGTGAAATTAAACTATGAAGAGAGGTTAGACAAACTGGGTATGTTAACTCTAAAAAAAAGGTGCTAGAGACAGTTATTCCCTTGTAAACTTTTTATTTGTAATGCGTAATTCCTCAATAAAAGTAGTAGTCAAGTCGGGAAAGGACGAGAGATTGGATTAAAATCTTAGTTGTGTCTTAGTTTCTCTGTCCAGGTGATACCATACTGTCTCTATAATATTCTGTAGAGGCCAGTCCATGTTTAAGCTTCCTTAGCTTCACCGGGTCAGGAGGACATGACCGCGGCAAACACAGAGCCTACAGCGGTCCTTCTCCGTGTCCCATGTGGAGGGATGCCGAGATCAGTCTGTTTAGCAGTTGCAACTCTCTAGGCATGCGGCCGCGCACTGCCTAGATTTAAAGGGACAGTCCCTGATTATATGAACTCCCACATGGAGGACTCAGGTGTGGGAGTTCCTATAAAAGCTCAATCAGCTCATCACTCTGAGCTGAGTTATTGCTCTTTCACCTTGTTCCTGAATATAGCATACTTACCTTGATAACTGTGTATGCTCAACTTGCTCTTGAGATCAAAAAGGTATGTAAGGGAACAGTACAACAATTGAGGGATGCATGTAGGATAAGAGGAAACTGCAAAGTCTTCAAACTGTGCTCTTGAGACCAAGCATACTTACCTTGATACCTGTGTATGCTCATCTTGCTCCTGAGACCAAGCCTTCTTACCTTGATACCTGTGTATGCTCATCTTGCTCCTGAGAACAAGCATACTTACCATGATACCTGTGTATACTTACCTTGCTCCTGAGACCAAGCATAATTACCTTAACACCTGTATATGCTCACCTTGCTCCTGAGACCAAGCATACTTACCTTGATACCTGTGTATGCTCACTTTGCTCCTGAGACCAAGCATACTTACCTTGATACCTGTGTATGCTCACCTGGATCCTAAAAGTCAAGCAGAATAACCTGATACTGGTGTATGCTCATCCGGTTCCTAAAGCTGTGTTCACTGTACATACCTGGTATCCGGTGACAGTCTCACCAACAGTAACCACTGGGTATTCTGTGCCTGCTGAGTAACCTGTGTCTATCATACCAGTGTCAGCCTTCTTCAGATTAGCTGTGCCTGCTGTACCTAATAGGTACCCTGTGTTACTCTCACCTTTTGACTAATTTTTTTTTTAACAAATATTTTTTTATTGAAGTGAAAAATGCGTTCACAAAATAGACACATCAGACAATTAACATTTTGTTATCAGTTTCAAAAAGGTTAACATAAAGAAAAGAGATTAATCCTGCAACTTCACATCACAGTCCGATATGACAGGACAGACCTAAGCACCTCATTATAGTTTGTTTTTTTTAAAAAAGAACACAGTGAGCCCCATATACAGCAGATCCAGTCAAGGGATCAAGGTCTTTATGTAAGAATTAAGGGCATTTTATGTAAACTGATGAACAATTAGGTAATAAACAATTTTAACCAAATACAAATTAAATAACAGGGTGAACGTTCTTGGACATGCGGTAGTTTAGATGGGTAGTACATAAATAGGAGAAAATTTACTTAGTGTAGGGTCCGAAGAGCATCTTCATGAGCTATCAAATGCCGGAAAAAAAAAAAAAAGGGGAGTGGAGGGGGGAATGGAAAAAAGGCGGTAAGGGGCACTAAAGGTGGAGGCAGATGTCCTGCTTAACCCAGGGTATATAAGTATGCTGTGAGTGTTTCAGTGTCTACTGCCATATTGTGGGTTATTTCTCTGGAACTCATCCCCCTTTTGACTATTTTAATCAAACACCAGTGTATTATGGACTTTGTTTCTGCTAAAAGACTTTTAGTGATTTGCATAAGGTTTCTTCTGTGATCTTTAATCTGCACTACCTACTGATCCTTTTATTATTACAGTAAAGCTTTCAAGAAAACTTTCCTTGTCTTGTGTATCTGTTCCTGCATTCTGAGTTTCACACAACCTAACCCTCACACCGTGACTGTCAGTGTTTTATCAGCTGTTTTTCTTTCCAAACATGATTTCACTGCATTAACAGTGTGCTTGGGATTATTACCATGCTGAAAACATTCCCAATTAAGCGCTTTCCAAAAGTAATGGCATGATGAATTAAAACCGTTCTGTACTTTTCAACATTCATGATCACATCAATTTGGACACTATCGCCAACATCACTGGCAGAAATGCAGTCCCAAACCAGGACAGACCCTCCACCATATTTCACTGAAGCCTGCAAGCACTTGTTTTTCCATCTCTCTCCAACTCTTCTTCTCACATATTGTCAACGATTGGAACGCAAAAATGTCAAACTAGGATTTGTCACTCTATAATACTCTTTTCCACTTATCTTCATTCCAGTCTTTGTGAACTTTAGCATATCTTAGCCTTTTTACCCTGTTCCCCTTCTGAAAAAGTGGTTTCTTGGCTGCTACCCTTCTACAAAAACCATTCCTGATTAAGCTTCTTCAGACTGTAGAAGGGTTAACTTGGCATCCCAATGAAGCTGCCAGATGCTGAGCCGAGTCCTTGCTGGACCACTGGTCTCTCAAAGAAGAAACTCTGAGAAACTAATCATAAGATTTTGAAATTGTTCTTGGCTTTCCAGACCTTTTTTTGTCCTTGACCTCTCCTGATTCTTCAAACTTTTTTTAGAACAGCTTGAATACCACATGTTGAGTATCCAGTTTGCCACTTCCAATGAATTAAACTCATACCACATGTGCATGTAATGCTCAAGCATGTCTTGCAAAAACCTAGTGTAATAGACCTTTTTCAAAGCAGTCATTTTGACATGAAATAGTAGGACAAATACAGGTGTTAGCAATGACATTAGTTAGGGTTCCATTCCATTTAGGTTTACGAGAGCCAGGTTCCAGCTATTGCTCACGTGTAAGGGGAGGTCACACTAAATACTTTGCAATTGAACCTATAGAAGCAATTTATTCTGTTTTTTTCTGTTATTTAATACTGAATACAAATATCCTTTATTTTTTTATTGTATTCTAATAAAGATATTGAGAAATAATTATACAGTATATGGTCATTATACTGTTGCTAAAACAACAAATCTAATGGTGGCCTAAAACTTTTGCACAGTACTGTATATATATATATATATATATAATAACTTGTTAGCTTGTTGTATGGCATTTTAGCAGCTGGATGTAGCTTCATTTTAGCCCAGTAATGTTTTTCAGAGAGTAGAACTTTCTTGTGGTATATCAGTCTAATCCCACCTATTACGGTCAGTCCAGTGCCAAAATACCAGGCAATTACTCTCTGAACAAGAAACAAGGCACCCCCACACAATTTTTTTGGCCTTCATTGGGCCTCATCAGTGAGGTGCAGCCACATTCCTCTAATCACACTGAGTAAGGAGTCCATGGGGCATATTTATCAAGCTCCGTATGGAGCTTGATGCCCCTTGTTTCTAGTGAGCCTGAAGGCTCACCGGAAACAGAAGTTATGAAGCAGCATTCTAAAGAACGCTGCTCCATAACTTGTCCGCCTGCTCTAATTGGGCTTTACCAGTTGCGAAATGCACATCAGGCATTTGCACTGCCCCCTCTCTCTGCAATATAAGAATAGTTAAATTGTTGGCCTTATTGGCAGTTTTTTAGACTAGTCTGTGGAACCTGGGTATTTATTTGCTTGAGACTAATCGTGCTGGTACCTTTGGGTGCCTTAGTTTCAATTGGTAATCATTTGCTCTTATTTTACCAGTAAACATAGATACTAGTATTGCTTCCCCCACTAGTCTATTCTAATTTTGATTTTTTTATTGCTACTCTCAATACAGGTCTTTCTCATATTGGTGGTATAAGGAGTCAGTGTGGATATTGAGACACCTTTTATTATTTTATTGATGGTATAGTCCATGTACATTTTTATCATTATGTTAACATTAAATGTTAAATTTTAATCACTCATCCATTACACAGCACACATTTGTCCCACTACCCCCGCTAGTGTGCCAGTTTATGCTTTTCTTTCTATTATCTCAATGGAATGAGGTAACATATACACGTGAAGTAAAATATCCAGAAAAGAAGCGTAGGCTCCTAAAAATCCCTCACTCTAATGTGAGGGTGTAGTATTTGGGTTAAAAATCAGCAATCTAAATTGTGAAACACACCTGACGCATTTAGAAGGTTTCAACAGATATACCTTCTTCATCAGAGGCTACATTACCGATTACAAGCGCTAACCGCAATAGGATGAGAGCTACTGAAATCCTATTGGCTGTTCAAATCAGCCAATAGGATTTCAGTAGCTCTCATCCTATTGGCTGTTTTGAACATCCAATAGGATTTCAGAAGCTCTCATCCTATTGGCTGAATTGAATTTGATGAATCAAATCAGCCAATAGGAATGCAAGGTATGCCATTTTGAAATGGCTATCTTGCATTCAACTTCAGTGTATGGCGGTGACCGTCCATGCAGGATGTTTTCGGCTTCCAGGATGGCACTGCTCCGGGCTGCTGAGATGAAGATAGAAGACACCCCCGGGATGGATGAAGATATCGCCGCCTGGATGAAGACTTCTCGCCGCCTGGATGGAGATGGATGTCTGGACTTCAGGAACCATGAGTAGATATTCTGGGGTTAGTGTTAGTAGTGTTAGGGGATTTTTTTTTTCATTTTTTTGATAATTTAATTTATTTTTTGTAATCTTAGTGTTTTTATTTTTCCTAAATTAGTGTTTAATATTTTTTTAAATTTTAGATTTTTTTATTTTTTTCATAGTTTTACTTTTTTTTTAATTTGTAATTTAGATTTTTTAATTGGTAGTATTTTTATTTTTTATTAGAATAGTTATGTTAGGTTAATTTATAGTTTAAACTTAGGTTTTTTTTATTTCAGAGGTAAGATTTTATTTATTTTAAGATAGTTATATTGTAATTTTAATTTAAAGTTAGGTGGGTATTAGGTTTAGGGGTTAATAGTTTAATTTAGTGTTCTGCGATGTGGGGGGCTGGAAGTTTAGAGGTTAATAGGTTTATTTAGTAGCGGCAATGTGGGGGGCCGGATGTTTAGGGGTTAATAGGTTTATTTAGTGGTGGCAATGTGGGAGGCCGGAGGTTTAGGGGTTAATAACTTTATTATAGGGTCGACAATGTCGGGGAGCGGCGGAATAGGGGTTAATAACTTTATTATAGTGGCGGTGATGTCGGGGGCGGTGGATTAGGGGTTATTAGGTTTATTTAATAGTCGCAATGTGGGTGGGTGGCAGATTAGGGGTTAATACGTTTTAAATAGTTTTTTGCGATGTCGAAGGTGGAGGTTTAAGTGTTAATAGGTAGTTTATGAGTGTTAGTGTACTTTGTAACAGTTTAGTTATGAGTTTTGTGAAATATTTCACATAACTACTGCTCTCAGATGGCGGTATAGCTTGTGTTGGTATAGGCTGTAACGCAAGCATTTTAGCCGGACCGCGCAACCTATAACACCAGCGCTATGAAAATCCCACACAAAAACGTAATTTTTTTGAGTGTGGAATAAAAGATGCATTACAAAATGCTTGCGGTATAGATATACCGACACGACTCGTAATATGCGTTACGGGCCATTACACTGGAATTGCCATTTTTCAGCGTTAAAAACTCATAATCTAGGTGTATGTTAGCTAACAAGGGCTCACAATTGTTCATCCCAGATTACAAATTCAATAATATATGCACTGTCATGAAAAAGTTTGGAAAAGTGTGCATGGAGGCTTGTCCCCTGTAAAAACCTGTTCACAATAGCACAATATTGTTTAAGGGGTTCTAAGAAAAAACAAAGCAGCAAGGCAGGAGTGGGTCCCGATTTACTACTTGAACCCCTTAATGACCAAGGACATGCTAGGTACGTCCTCCACAAAATGGCCCTTAATGACCGAGGACGTACCTAGCACATCCTCAGTCAAAATGAGCACTGGAAGCCGCTCTAAGGGTATTGCAGCGATGCCTCAATATTGACGCTTCGTGCAATACCCTCTGGTCAGTAACTGATGCATCGGCCAGCGACTATCCCGATCGTTGGTGGCGTGGAAGGGTTAGGAGGGAGATGGGATGTCCATCGCTGGAGGTGGGGCAGAGGAGGGTGAAAGCAGGTGGGACCGCTATGCTACAGAAAAAAAATTGAGCCACAGCCGCAGTGAGGGGAAAGGAGGGAGGAGAGGAAATGAGGGGGGCTTCTATGAAGGAAATGGGTGGGAAAGTGATCTGGGAGGGGGGGTAGGGTAATGAGGGGGGCAGCTACACTACAGAAATGTTTTTTTTATTGATATTTGTTTACAACATAAAAAAAGTATAGCAAACTGGGTACTGGCAGACAGCTGCCAGTACCTGACATGGCTGTTAATAGGGGGAGCGTTAGAGAGCTGTTTGGGGGGGATCAGGGAGGTTGGGGGGTAAGGGGGATCCTACACTGCAGAAAATATATATAAAAAAATTATATATAAAAAAAGCCTTTTATTTTCATACTGGCAGACTTTCTGGGGGGGGGCAGGGGAGGGAAGAGAGCTATTTGAGAGGGATCAGGGTATGGTATGTGTCAGACAGGAGGGTAATCTATACACTAAAGCTAAAATTAACCCTACAAGCTACCTAATTAACCCCTTCACTGCTGGGCATATTACAAGTGTGGTGTGCAGCTGCAATTAGCAGCCTTCTAATTACTAAAATCAATGTCAAAGCCATATATGTCTGCTATTTCTGAATTCTGATCCCAGAGAAGCATTTACAACCATTTGTGCCATGATTGCACAAGCTGTTTGTAAATAATTTCAGTGAGAAACCTAAAGTTTGTGAAAAAGTTAATCATTTTTTTTTATTTGATTGCATTTGGCCGTGAAATGGTGGCATGAAATATACCAAAATGGGCCTAGATCAATACTTTGGGATGTCTACTTAAAACAAATATATAGTTTAAATATATTTCTGTTTAAATGGAGTGATAGCAAAAATGCTAAGAATACTCTGGTCTTTTGGGGAAGTATTAGTTTTAAATGCCCGGTCCTTTAAGGGGTTAAGGGGGTAAACATTGAGTATTTCTAAGCTCAGGACAACATTTTGAAACTATTTAGCATTGGTGTTTTTGGTGGTTATAGATGTGTAACAGATTTTGGGGGTCAAAGTTAGAAAAAATGTGTTATTTTCAATTTTGTCATATTTTATAAAAAATATTTATAGAAAATGATAAGATATGATAAAAATAATGGTATCTTTAGAAAGCCCATTTAATAGCGAGAAAAACGGTATATAATATGTGTGGGTACATTAAAGGGACAGTCTACACCAGAATTTTTATTGTTTTAAAAGATAGATAATCCCTTTATTACCCATTTCCTAGTTTTGCATAACCAACACAGTTATATTAATATACTTTTAACCTCTGTGATTATCTTGCATCTAAGCCTCTGCAAACTGCCCCTTTTTTCAGTTCTTTTGACAGACTTGCAGTCTAGCCAATCAGTGCCTGCTCCCAGATAACTTCTCGTGCACGAGCACAGTGTTATCTATATGAAATACGTGAACTAACACCCTCTAGTGGTGAAAAACTGTAAAAATGCAATCTGAAAGAGGTGGGCTTCAAGGTCTAAGAAATTAGCATATGAACCTCCTAGATTAAGCTTTCAACTAAGAATACCAAGAGAACAAAGCAAAATTGGTGATAAAAGTAAATTGGAAAATTGTTTAAAATTACATGCTCTATCTGAATCATGAAAGTTTATTTTGGCCTAGACTGTCCCTTTAAATGAGTAAGAGAAAAATTACAGCTAAACACAAACACAGAAATGTAAAAACAGCCCTAGTCCTTAACGGTAAGAAAAATGAAAAATGGTCTGGTCACTAAGGGGTTAGAGAAGTGTAAATTCTCTAAAAAAAAAAAAAAGTTATTTACAGTCTTTTACATAGAAACTCATAGCCAAGAGATTGTGATTGGCTCCTAGTTTAGATATTAAAAAGGAGCTGACCAATTTCCTTATTACAGATTTGTTTTAGCAAAAGCTTTGGGATATTGCCTTAGGCAGAGAATGTGGACTAATATGTTCCATATGCCCCTTTTTGTATTTTACAGACAGAAAAAGCAAGTCTCAAAGATCTCCTTCCCCTCTCTTTCATGTATCTCTTTTGTACCTTGTGATGCAGCCAAAATAGGATTACGTACAACCCTAAGGGTCATGAGAATACCTCATTTAAATAGGTCATACTTCAAATGTTCTTGACCCTCTAAGTAATGTGTTAGGAGGCAAGTTTTCCTAAGAAGATAAGTCCATAAAACATATTTCTATGTAGATTGTGGAGCAGAGGAAGGGAACATTATTTAAAATCAGAGGCACACTTGGCTATTAAAAAAAAAGTGATCATATGCACCACTAGAAACTAGGGAGATGATTAATTATAGGAGGGGGCTCATTTTAGAACTTCTTAGTTGTGCAATGTGTGCATTATAGAGATAAGGATTGAGGGCAGACCATTTCACCAGAACTTGTACGAGTTGCAATCATCTGCCTTATATACATGCAAACATCAGCCTTTGAGGACTTCCCTACTGTCCATCTCCCCCCCCCCACACACAAACACACACACACACACATACACACATAAAGGCACTGTAACTTGTTTGCAATTATCTCCAGTAATTAATGGGAATATAATGATTAATGCCATTATTATTCTAGGGTAGTTAAGAAAATTTAAATTAGTAGAGGAAAGCCTGAATATACAGTTCTATCACCGAAATAAAATATTTGTATTAATATTACTGAACCAATTATATAGTCCTATTCTTAATTTCCAGCTAAATGTAAGTAAAGGGTCATGAACCAAATTATTAAATTAGTTACAGATCGTTAGATGTTTAATGTTTACTCTCACTGATGTCTATTTCAAAACATAAGAAAACCTGTGCAAAGTTAAGTATATCTCAAATCCTGCAACCCCATCAGGTATTGCACAGTTCAAATTAATAAACATCTCATCTAATTTATGGTCATCATTAATGATTACATTGAAGCTTAAAAATGTAAATAGTGCAAACTGAGCAAAATGATGTGAAATTATTATTTTCATTTGATGAACTGATATTGCTGTCTAAGTGAAAAAAAGGAAGTCATCAGAAGTACTAAATACATTATCCATTGTGTTATACTTTTACATTATAATTAGCTTCTGTATCATGTGACAGACATGCACTTAAAAGTCAATTGTAAAGTTTAAAATTGCATGATCTGAACCTGAAATTTTCACTTTTACTTGAGTGTCCCTTTAAGTTTCCAGAAATTTTGTTTGCAACCTCTCTCTTATATTGCATACTTTTTGTAGCTACTCAATCCACGTGTAAGAAAACATAGTGTTCCAGTTATAGGGAATACACAGTTCACATTCCTCTAATGGTGTAGAATGCAATTGAAACAAAGCCAAAATCCACTCCATTTGAATAAGAAATACTCAAACAACAAATTTAAGTAATTGGAATAGAATCAATTGGAAGTTGTTCTCAGCAGAAATGGATCATAAAACATTAATTCACATCCATTAAAAACTTTATAGATGTACCAATAAACATCATTGCATTTGACTTTACCCGGGATTAGCTCAACCAAATTATGTTCTTACATGAATTATATTGGTTCAATCAGAAAGTCAATGTGCAGTACTAAAGTTGTGAAATCAAATACTGCAAAAGACTAGCTGAAGCACAGCAGAACAACAAAACATGCCAATAGAAGAGCAAGTGGCATTTTCAATGGTCAAAAATAAATGGAAATAAATTAAAACAAGGTGTCTGCCTAAAGACCTGGCTACAGATACACAAACTTACAGTAAACATTCCCTTTGATGCCTTATAAAATGTTAGGAATAGACATAGTCTTTAAATACTTTTTAAATTACTCAACGGAAGCATTATAAAAAGAAGGCTTAATATGCACAATGATTACTAAAATAAAAAATTTGAAATAGTAACAGAAATTGTCCTCAATTCACCATTACAATGTTAACCAATCTATATTTATTTATATATATATATATATATATATATATATATATACAGACTGGAACATCAGCCTCTAGTCCAATTAGTAGCAACATAGCTAAAGATAATAAAGTAATCCCTAAAGAGGTTTTAACATCAGTTTTGTATAAATACATTAGAAATTATTTACTGCATTGCATCAGATCTGCATGCAAAATAAATGTTAAAAAGGTTTTAGAGCACTCATTTTGATAGAAAAATATGCATTCTTATGTTGTACCAGGAGACCGTCTTTAAAGAGCCTCTTTGACATTGTTTTCTTTAATTTCCTTACTGTGACCAATTTGGGAACCATATAAATGAGTGACTGCACATATCAACCAATTACAGTGGTAAGTGTCAGGGTTTTGCATTCTATGGAATACACACCTTACTCCATACTAGATTACGAGAGGAGCGGTAGTAAGCGATCCTGCTCATGCGTTAACTCAGCAAGACGACGGCTTTTTGCACATTTCAGGTTACAAGTTAAAAGAAAAAACTTTTTGTACGAGCGCTAACCTTACGCCAGCAAAGAGCTTAAGGGAGCTATTTATAAGTGCGTCAATCTCTACGCATTCGCTGGAGTCAAAAACACGCGCGTCAAGTACAAAGCGATAAGCATCGGACTGTTGATAAATAAGAGTCATCAATGTCGCGGATATTCTGTTTTTTCCAAAATTTATTTATACCATTTCATTACTGTCCATGAACAAGCACATTTCTCTAAAGCTAATTTTTTTTTCATCTGTAAATGTCCAAGAAATAGCTAAATTTATACCTGAACAAACAATAATATCTCAGATAGTTATTTTCTATGTTTTTGTTATACCAAAAACTGATATATGATATTTACACATAAATTAATGTGTATTTGTATTTCTATAAATCATGATATGCCTATCTCATGTTTTTTTGTTTTTTAAAATGATTATTAATGCTAGAATTTGTACATATATCTTTGCACATAATTGTATATTTATATGTGTTATGTCAGAAATCTTTTGCAAACATATTTACATGCCCCTAAATTCCTTTTTTGTTCTAATCAATGTTGTCTTTCATATCTTTGAGTTTATTTATACCACTATATGTATAGAGTGTAACTATATTATTATTCTGAGCATGAATAATTGCAAATATAACATGTAATCAGGGTATCATATGTATTTCTTTGCAATTAATGGAAATTTTAAGAGCTGTACCAGTTTTCTCTCTGCACCTGTGCAACCCCTTCCTGATTGCAGTCTAGTTTTAAACACCACCCTTACACAGGTGTTATAAAATGGGCTAGCATATAAGATGACATTTCTTAATGAAAATGAAATTCAAGAGAAGGAAGAAAAACCCTGAAAATAGCATGACAGTAAAGAGGTGATTTTTAATTTCTGCTGTATCTGAATCATGACAGTTTAATGTTAGGTAGATATCCCTTTGAGCTATTAGCTCAAGATTATATTGAATCAAACATCATTCAAATTTTAGAATCATTGACTAAAATATTACACTGTTTGTCCTAATGTCATCATCAATGTTTATGCTTAATACTAATTTCACATACACATACTTTCAAAGTATAATACACAATATAACAAATGGCACTTACAAGTTCTGATGAGTGTTCAATGACACAAGTATCAAGCAATTTGATTCGTTAGAAATAGTAGAAAATGTATATTTAAATCAGATTGGCTGATGTCATAAATCATGTGATTATGTATTACCCAAACAAATGTGGTGGAAACTTTTACTAGTTTGTGGGTTGTTTAGGAGTATTGCATCAAATTTGGTGTGAAAAGTGTTGTGTCAAATTTGGTGAGAAGTGGAGAGTAGAACTTGTATTACATGCCTTAAACATGGTGCAAATAGAGTTATAAAAAAAAGGGAAGTTAGCTATATTATGTTATGCATTTATTTCATTTTTATCTCTATATCTACTAGTGCACCAAGTTGGAGCAATACTTCGCACCAAATTTGGAGCAATAATATTGTCCCCTTGCTTTGTAATGAGAGATAAATATGTAACATAATCCATAAGTATTATTGCATTTATTTCATTTTCATCCCCATATCTACTAATGCACCAAATTTGGAGCAATAATATTGTCCCCTTGCTATGTAATGAGTGACAAAGATGTAACGTAATCCATGAGAAGTAATGTATTTATTTAATTTTTATCTCTATATCTACTAGTGCACCAAATTTGGAGCAATACTTTGCACTAAATTTGGAGCAATAACATTGTTTGATTTAGAAAGAGTATACAATTTTAATAACATTTCTAATTTACTTTTATTATCTAACTAGTTGATAAGCCTACCCAGAGGGCAGTCTATGTTTTGAAAATACAACCTCCCAAGCTACCAAAAATAAAAAATAAAAATACTGAAAAAAATAAACACAGCTATCAAAAATAATAAACTTAAACCTAAACTAATACCCCTATAAAAATACCCCCCCCCAAATAAAAACACCCCCTAATCTAATACTAAACTACCAATAGCCCTTAAAAGGGCTTTTTTGTAGGGCATTGCCCTAAGTTAAACAGCTCTTTTACATTAAAAATAAACAAAGTCCCCCCCAACAGTAAAACCCCCCATTCCCCAAATCTCCAAAAATAAAAAACCTAACACTAATAAACCTAAACTTTCCATTGCCCCTAAAGAGGCATTTGTATGGGCATTGCCCTTAAAAGGGCATTCAGCTCTTTTTTACTGCCCTTAAAAGGGCATTCAGCTCTCTTGAAATTTGCCCCAAAAACCCCAAATCTAAAAAAACAAAATCCCCCAAAAAATGTAAAAAAAACTCTATCACTAAAGCCCAAAATAGGTACTCACCATTTCAGAAGTCAGTGGCAGCAGTCCTCGGCAGCGGGGGCGGTCCTCGGCAACATGGAGGCTCCTTTTTATCAGATGTCCTTAGTATACTGAATATTGAATGCAAGGTACAGCAATCAATTTGGGGTACCTTGCATTCCTATTGTCTGAATTTTTCAAAACAGCCAATAGGATTAGAGCTACTAAAATCTTACTGGCTGTTCAAATCAGCCAATAAGATTTCAGTAACTCTCATTCTGTTGGCTGCTGATTTTTTTAAAACAGCCAATAGGATTAGAGCTACTGAAATCCTATTGGCTGTTCAAATCAGCCAATAAGATTTCAGTAGCTCTCATCCTATTGGCTGATTTTGAAAATTTCAGTCAAAAGGAATTCAAAGTACTCCAATAAATATCGGGTACCTTCAATTCATTCTTCAGTGTGTGGTGGATGATTGCATGAAGAGGAACCTCCACGACTTTGCCGAGGATCACCACCGCTGCCAATGACTGCCGCCGAGGATCACCACCAATACCGAGGACAGCTGCCACAGATGACCACCGCCGAGGATCCCCACATCTGGGAAGACCGCTCCGAAGATTTACTTTTTTTATTTTGGATATTGTTGTTTATTATTTTTTGTAATGTTAGCATTTTTTATTTTCTGTAATTAGATTAATGTAATTTTTTTGTATTTTTTATTGTAATGTAGTAATTTATTTTTATTGTAATTAAGGGGTTAATTTAGGGGGTGTTAGGTTAGGGGGCTTAGTCATTAAATTAATTTTTTGTGTTGTGGGGGTTGGCGGTTTAGGAGTTAATAGGTAAATTAAATGTAATGCATTGTGGGGGGTTGGCGGTTTAGGGGTTAATAGATGTATTAGGTATTTTGTGATGTTGGGGTTTGTGGATTTAAGTGTTAATAATTTTATAAGGTAGTTGGAGTTTTTTTCTTAATACTTTGTGCGGGTGGTTAGTTTATTTTTTTCTTAATACTTCGTACGGGCGGTTAGGTTTTTAAAAAAATACTTATTGCGGGCGCTTAGGTTTTTTTTTAAAAAATACTTATTACGGGCAGTTAGGTGATTTTTTTCGTACTTATTGCGTGCGGTTCATTTTTAAAAAAAAAATACTTATTGCAGGTGTTTGTTTGTTTTTTGTAATGCTCCGTTTGCCGTTGCTGCATCCCGGTGGATTCCGAAAATGGCAGGGTGGTGAAAGAATCTAGCTGTGGTGGATTCTTTCACCACCCTACCGTTTTCGGAATCCACCTGGATGCATTCTGTTGGCTGACAATATTCCTTTGATGATGCGTGCGCAACTACCGACGGCGACGGACATTATAAACGCAATTATAGTATAGACATGCTTCATTGTCTTGCAGCATCGAACATAACCTTTCTGTGTTTCAGACTCCCATTTATTTTTATGGCATTCGCGGCCTCAAGGGGGGCGGTTTGAACAATAGGTACGATGTGTCGGAATTGACGTGAGCGAACCAGTTAAATGTTTGATAAATTGGGAAGAGGGTCAAATAGAGTTGAATGTGAATTTGAAACATCTGGAATGAGGCAAGCATCAATCTGCATCGGATTGAGATAGCGGGAGCGTATATTACGTCACACATTTCAACATTTAACGATCTTGCCGCTTTGTTAACTACGGCGGATCAATCTTGCGTCAAATTTTACGCAGGATTTTAGCGTATTATCAGTTGAAGCTTTGAAAAATCTACCCCTAAATCTAAATATCATGACTACATTAACGTATTCCTCCATAAATAAATGTGTTCTATTTATTCATAAATACACATATATATATATATATATATATATATATATATATATATATATATATATATATATATATATATATATACGTTGATTGCAGTAGCCATGTTAGTCCAGAGATTTAGATATCAAAATAACAAGAGTATTGCATTGAGCAATGATACTTTTTTTATTGGACTAACTATACATTTATAAGTTGACAAGCTTTCGGAAGAGTCCCTTCCTTTATCAAGTCTGAAGCAATACTGACCAATTCAATGGAATTTACAGATTATATCTTAAAACACAGAATAGCTAAGAAGACAGAAAGTGCAGGGAGAGGAGGAGGTGTCGTAAAAATCATGAGGGGGGCTTAGGTAACAGGCAGACAGTGTCTAGTGTAGGAGAACAGACAGGGGAAATATATAGCTATACATAGAGCATATACTGACATAAAGTTATATATCAACATTGAATCAATATCTATAAAGATGTGAAATTGTATATACAGGGGGAGTACAAAAGTTAAAAAAAAAAAAAAAGACAAAAGTGTGGACATAGGCTTACCTGTGTACCTATGTATAAAGAATGTGGAATATACAATGTAATTGACTAAATGAAAGTATATTACAAAAAATTTTGATAATGTGTTAAGAATCCAGAGTCCACATTTAGTCCAGAATTAAACAGGTTGAAGTGCATTATCATTTTCATTTCAAAGGTTTTTCTTTCCATGGTGTTTTTGAAGTTGCCTCTGAGAATTTTGATTTTGAGGTTTTGGATGGAGTGGTCAGGTTGGGTGAAATGGTGACCAACAGGGGTGCAGTATTTTGTTTCACAGTGGTTTTTGATTGAGTGTCTGTGTAAGTTCATTCGAAGGTGCAGTTTTTGGCTTGTTTCTCCAATATAGCATCCCATTTCACATGCAGTGCAATGTATCATGTATACCACATTTGCAGATATACATGAATATGCCCCTTTAATGTTATAAGATTTATTATTGTGGTTTGCTGTGCTGCTTTCACAAACGTGTTGACACAGTTTGCAGAGTGCTTTATAGCAGCACTTGGTTCCATTCTGAGTGTTCTTTTTCTCAAGGGGTAGCTTCCTATGTACCAATTTCTGTTTTAGGTTAGGAGGTTGTCTGTATGCCAGGATTGGGGGTTTTGGAAAGATTTTTTTGAGTGTGGGATCCTCTAAGAGTAGTGGCTGTAAGTCTTTTATGATTTTTCGTATCCCTTCCACAGCAGGGTTGTATTTGACTACTAGTGGGATACGTGATATGTTTTTCTTCTCCCTGTATTGTAGTAAGTGTTCACGTGGAGTATTGAGGGCAGAGTTAATTTTTTTATTTATAATCCTTGTTTTGTAACCTTTTTCTCTGAATGATTGGGACAGTGTGATGAGGTGTTTGTCACGGTCCTTGGTATCTGAGCAAATTCTGTGGTATCTTGTAGCCTGACTGTAGATTATGGATTTTTTAATGTGATTGGGGTGGGAGCTGGAGCTGTGGAGGTAGCTGCATCTATCTGTTGGTTTCCTGTATACAGATGAGTGCAGTTTGCCATTTGTGATGGATATTGTTGTATCCAGGAAGCTGACACAGTCTCTAGAAAAGTTCATTTTAAGCTTGATTGATGCATGAAATAGATTAAATGATTTATGAAAATGTTCAAGGTTTTTTTCTCCTTCTGTCCATATGATGAAAATATCATCGATGTAGCGAAAGTATTTGAAGGGTTTGTGAGGGTGAGTGGCTAGGAATCTCTGCTCTAAGTCAGCCATAAAGAGGTTTGCGTACTGTGGTGCCATTTTGGTGCCCATGGCTGTTCCCATGGTTTGTAAGTAGATGGAGTGGTTGAAGATGAAATAATTGTGAGTAAGTATAAATTCTATAAGTTTACTGACTGTAGAAGCACTATATGTCTGGTTAGGGCTGTTGGAGGAAAGAAAAAGCAAATAATAAAAGACCAAAAGCAGCTCCTACTACAAAAACTACAAGAAAATAATGGGTACAATGAAGAAATTAAAAAAGAAATGCAACACTTCCACAAAACACAACAACAAAATTGTATCAAGAAGAAAAAGAAGAAACTTGCATGCCTGTCACAAAACAGAATAAAACACCAAATGCAAGAAAACAGAGCTCCAGGTGACAGATCAACTACAACAACAAATGACCAAACGTCAACAGACAATAACAGCACCTCATTTAAAACTCAAACTGTCACCAACCAAGAAAACCACACAGAAAACTCAGGGATTGTGAACCTTTCAAACTACCACCTGTCAGGGCCAGAGATATCAGTACTGTGTAAAGGATTATCATTCTGTCCAAGTACAAATCTAGACAAAATCCAACTGTACTCAGACTTAGAGGAATTCTTCAGGAGATTGCGGCTAAAAGAATTCTTATATGACAAAGAAAATACCAGCACTAGGGAGGACTACAATGAAAAGAAAAAGAACACAATCTTCACACCTGCAGCAGGACGCAACACAAAATTGGACAGCTATATTGAAAGCTTCCGGTTGAGAACTGCATCTCTGCTCAACACACAGCAGAAAAAAATAATGTATAACCTCTCACACTTAGAAAAAAACGCTATAAAAAACTTAAGAAATAATGAAAATATTACCATTAAGCCTGCGGACAAGGGAGGAGCAGTGGTGATCATGAATACACAGGACTACATCACAGAGGGAAATAGACAATTATCAGATCAAACTTATTACAAAAAACTGGAAAAGGACCCCACCCAGGAATACTCTTTGCAACTTCGAAAAATAATTAAAACATTCCCTAAACACACGCAACATAAACTGGACAAACTGGTGCCCTCTAACCCTAGCATAGGGACATTCTACATGCTCCCAAAAATCCACAAACCAGGGAACCCAGGAAGACCAATAATAACAAGCATGGACACTCTGACTGAGCAACTATCGGCCCTAGTGGAGAATATTCTTAAGCCCTTAGTTATTAACACCACTAGCTTTATAAAAGACACCACTGATTTTCTTAACAAAATCAACCAGATAACAGAATTGCCAGAGGATACTATACTTGTGACAATGGATGTGGAATCCCTGTACAGCAATATTCCGCATAAAGATGGTATTGATGCCTGCTTAAACTTTCTTTCCTCCAACAGCCCTAACCAGACATATAGTGCTTCTACAGTCAGTAAACTTACAGAATTTATACTTACTCACAATTATTTCATCTTCAACCACTCCATCTACTTACAAACCATGGGAACAGCCATGGGCACCAAAATGGCACCACAGTACGCAAACCTCTTCATGGCTGACTTAGAGCAGAGATTCCTAGCCACTCACCCTCACAAACCCTTCAAATACTTTCGCTACATCGATGATATTTTCATCATATGGACAGAAGGAGAAAAAAACCTTGAACATTTTCATAAATCATTTAATCTATTTCATGCATCAATCAAGCTTAAAATGAACTTTTCTAGAGACTGTGTCAGCTTCCTGGATACAACAATATCCATCACAAATGGCAAACTGCACTCATCTGTATACAGGAAACCAACAGATAGATGCAGCTACCTCCACAGCTCCAGCTCCCACCCCAATCACATTAAAAAATCCATAATCTACAGTCAGGCTACAAGATACCACAGAATTTGCTCAGATACCAAGGACCGTGACAAACACCTCATCACACTGTCCCAATCATTCAGAGAAAAAGGTTACAAAACAAGGATTATAAATAAAAAAATTAACTCTGCCCTCAATACTCCACGTGAACACTTACTACAATACAGGGAGAAGAAAAACATATCACGTATCCCACTAGTAGTCAAATACAACCCTGCTGTGGAAGGGATACGAAAAATCATAAAAGACTTACAGCCACTACTCTTAGAGGATCCCACACTCAAAAAAATCTTTCCAAAACCCCCAATCCTGGCATACAGACAACCTCCTAACCTAAAACAGAAATTGGTACATAGGAAGCTACCCCTTGAGAAAAAGAACACTCAGAATGGAACCAAGTGCTGCTATAAAGCACTCTGCAAACTGTGTCAACACGTTTGTGAAAGCAGCACAGCAAACCACAATAATAAATCTTATAACATTAAAGGGGCATATTCATGTATATCTGCAAATGTGGTATACATGATACATTGCACTGCATGTGAAATGGGATGCTATATTGGAGAAACAAGCCAAAAACTGCACCTTCGAATGAACTTACACAGACACTCAATCAAAAACCACTGTGAAACAAAATACTGCACCCCTGTTGGTCACCATTTCACCCAACCTGACCACTCCATCCAAAACCTCAAAATCAAAATTCTCAGAGGCAACTTCAAAAACACCATGGAAAGAAAAACCTTTGAAATGAAAATGATAATGCACTTCAACCTGTTTAATTCTGGACTAAATGTGGACTCTGGATTCTTAACACATTATCAAAAATTTTTGTAATATACTTTCATTTAGTCAATTACATTGTATATTCCACATTCTTTATACATAGGTACACAGGTAAGCCTATGTCCACACTTTTGTATTTTTTTTTTTTTTAACTTTTGTACTCCCCCTGTATATACAATTTCACATCTTTATAGATATTGATTCAATGTTGATATATAACTTTATGTCAGTATATGCTCTATGTATAGCTATATATTTCCCCTGTCTGTTCTCCTACACTGGACACTATCTGCCTGTTACCTAAGCCCCCCTCATGATTTTTACGACACCTCCTCCTCTCCCTGCACTTTCTGTCTTCTTAGCTATTCTGTGTTTTAAGATATAATCTGTAAATTCCATTGAATTGGTCAGTATTGCTTCAGACTTGATAAAGGAAGGGACTCTTCCGAAAGCTTGTCAACTTATAAATGTATAGTTAGTCCAATAAAAAAAGTATCATTGCTCAATGCAATACTCTTGTTATTTTGATATCTATATATATATATATATATATATACATACATACACATATATACATATATATACATTATATATAGCAAACAAAAAAAAAGCTCCAACCAGCGTTAAACGCGTCAGATGACGTCACTCCTCCCCTTGTCTTTCACATAATTGTGAGTTTGTGTCTGTATAGACTTCAAGTGAATTTTTAATGTATACCGAATAAAATTACTACAATTATTTTACTTAAGGTGCTTGTGCATAGTGCTTTACCTCAGCCTACATTGTTTGCTATAACTTTGCCTTCTATGGCCACAATTTCTTATGCTTTTGGGAGTTTATCCTTTTGACATATGTGTTTAGAGCGGATTGCTCAGAGTGGATATCCTCACGCTGTGTGCTGGTCTCCGGATGTACAACCTGCTTCACGCTGTATGGGCGACAGCGTTTCAACTCCAAAGCTAAGTACAAATGTAATCATACCTTACCACTAACTAATCTTTCATATATATATATACGGTATATATACACAGTATATATATATATATAAAACACATATACATATATACACATATATTTATATATTGTTTTTGGTAAAATATATATCTATAACTAAATATCTATGTGATTATGTATAGGTATATATATATATATATATATATATATATATATATATATACACACACACACAGATATATATATAGGACTATCTATTTCAAAATACTTAGAACATATTCCCCTATGTACATACACAGTTAAACACTTTATTAAATATGAATATTGCATAAATATGATTTTACATATTTTCAGCTACTTGACTGCAAAGCACTCCAATATATATATATATATATATATATATATATATATATATATATATATATATATATATATATATATGTGTGTGTGTGTAGTTGATAGCACAAGGTGAGTTCATTTGGAGTACAGTTAATAGCACAGGGTGAGTTATCATTTAGAGTGCAGTTGACAGCACACGATGATTTATCATTTTTAGTGAAATTGATAGCAGAGTGTAAGATATCATTTGAAGTGCATTGGTAGCAGAATGCGAGTTATCATTTGAAGTGCAGTTGACAGCACAGGGTGAGCTGCCATTTTGGAGTGCAATTGATACTACATGGTGAGTTATCATTTGGAGTGCAGTTGACAGTACAGCAGGAGATTTCATTTGGAGTGCAATGGATAGCACATGGTGAGTTATTATTTGCAGTGCAGTTGATATTATAGGGTAAGATTATTTGGAGTGCAGTTGATAGCGCATGGTGAATTATCATATGGAGTGCAGTTGACAGTAGAGTGTGAGTTATCATTTGGAGTTCAGTTGATAGCATATGGTGAGTTATCATTTGGAGTTTAGTTGATTGCATTAGGTGAGTTATAATTTAGAGTACAATAGGTAGCACAGTAATATATCATTTGGAGTGCCATTGATAGCACAGGGTAAGTTATCATTTCAAGTGCAATTGGTAGCACAGAATGAGTTATCTTTTACAGTGCAATTGGAATCATAGGTTGAGTTATCATTTAGAGGGCAGTTGACAGCACAGGGTGAGTTATCATTTGGAGTGCAGTTGATAGCACAGTGTGAGTTATCGTTTGGAGTGCAATTGAAAGCACACAGTGAGTTATTTAAAGTGCAGTTGATAGCACAGGGTGATTTATCCTTTGGAGTGCAGTTTTTAGCACAGGGTGAGTTATCATTTGGAGTGCAGTTGATAGCACAGGGTGGGTTTTCATTTAGAGTGCATTTGATAGCACAAGGTGAGTTATCATTCAGAGTGTAGTTGATAGCACAATCTGGTACAATTTGGTGCAACTACTTAGCCCTTGCTGGTCTAATCCATAAGATCAGTCTACAACATGTCTGGGGCTACCGCATGAATCTCCCCCAAGACTCCTGGGTTACAAAGTAGTATGATACTACAATAAATACAATTCTATTTAGTACAGGCATTTAATTTGGGACTACTTACAGTTTATAAAGCTTGTTCCTTAAACTCATCATGGTGACAAAGGAATATATCCTGAAAGAGTTCTGCTACATGTTAGACAACTACCAGACTGTCATCGAAGAGACCCAAAGGGCAGCCTTTAGCTGCAAAGGCTCTTCTGGTTTTTGTTCCCAGTATAAAACTCCCCAACAGGCCCTGTCTGTCTTCAACATTATGATGGCCCTGCCATGGGGCCCCGTTGATCACTACTCACACCAACTTGTAACCATTTATCAGAATATGGAGACACAATCTTTCTTGCTGTGGACAGGACTAATGATGATGATGGCAATGGATGGTATTTCAGATCTGGAGTCGAAGTGGGTTCTCTGAAGTGAACTGTTAAACTGGTGTGCATCCCTATTGCAAGTGAAAAGAAAGACCATTGCTACAACTTAAAAGTTCAGGAACTACTGGGACACTGAATATATCAGAACAGCACCTTTAGGATGTCCCCTTACTTTAACGCTCCCACCGCTTGAAGAGTCTTCAGAGCCACAAGGGACATTGCGGCTGCAGATGTGGAGACAAGTTTTTTCCTTGGACCATACTATTAGTGCTGCAATTGGCATGACTGTGTATAATCGGTTACGATACGACAGTGGAACTTCTGGGGATTTTATTGCCTAATCGAAAGAGATGCGGTTGGATGAGATATTTAGAGGCAAGCTGATGCCGCATGATAGTTCTCAGTGTAAAAGTTTAAATATACTTTATTCTTGTTGCCTAGGTTGGGACTTGTTGTGAATGTTATCCTACTACTACCACAATATATGTGTTCACATATATCATGATGGTCCCCATATTTGAGTACCTGATTGCATGTAGGTTAGTGTAGTAGCACTAGATTTTTTTCTCACTTAACATTTTATCTGCTAAATTTTGTGTATATATGTGTATGTCAGTTTTACTAGTTTTTAATCTTTATCCTATGGGAGACTAGACACTCTAGTAGAGTACTATTTGTAGAGAGTTTTTTTTATTAAATATATGCTTTGGGATTGTATGTACTTTTTATCCCCCTTATATGCAATAGTAGACCCAAGTATACCATAGATGTATTTATTTAAGATGCGGACGGACATGATCCACTGTAGCGGATCATGTCCGTCCGACATTGCTAAATGCCGACAGCATATGCTGTCGGCATTTAACATTTCACAAGCATTTCTAGGGAAATGCTTGTGCAATGCTGCCCCCTGCAGATTCACAGGCAATTGGCCGCTAGCAGGGGTGTAAATTTTGCTGTCAGCTGCCTCAGAGGTGGAGGATAAGTTAAGGAGCAGCGGTCTTAAGACCGCTGCTTTTTAACTTATGTTTCCTGCGAGCCCAATGGATCGCGCGGAAACTGCTGCATTCGCAGCATGTTAAATCGGCCACATTGGGTCCCAAAAGTGGCCCCCTATATTTCTATTGCCTTGTTTATGTTAAGTTTTACAAAGGTCAATATGGAAAGCACAATACAAAAAAAAAAAACACTGTAAAATGTGGTGATTTTTAAGGCCTTAATTAAACCATTATTATTAATAAATAAATACAAGGATCGAGAGTCTTTATTAAGCTCTTTTAGTTATTATTTATACACTTAAGATGTCTTTAGTGATTCTCCATCCCTGAAGTACTAGTGCAGACCCTTAGACATGTAAATATAAAATAAAAATAAAAAAAGGAAGTTCAGGGAAACTCAATTCCCTCTTAAAATAAAGGGATACAGACAGCACCCTTTTTAAAAAATATCCAATCAGAAAGGAAAACAGACCCCTCCGATTTTGTAAAAAAATAAATACAATTTATTCAGCTGCTAGAAAATATCTAAATACTAATAATAAATCACAGTTACCCTCTGTATCACAATAGGCATAAAACAGCTAATGTCATTAAGGGCTTTCTTCGTGCACAAAAATGAAAACAATCCTCTTTCACAAATCAAAGGATCCACATATCAGTGTACACTGATTTTCAGGATTTAAAGTGTTATCTGTGGCCAGTGTGTCTCCCTAACACCACAGCCAGCTAGATCACATAGATACCCTTTGCAAGTATGACCACTGTTTACACCGCACATAAGGTCCCGAGCTGTTACTTATAGCAAAATGCAATCCTCCTATAAATCTGTAATGATCAGCCTGGCGGTGCCTACTGATTTAGGATTGAAAGCATATTTGTAAGCAGTGTGTCTCCCAAGAACCATAACCAGCAAGATTGCATAAGTTCCCTGTGCAAAATATGGTCTCAGGCTGTTACTGCTGGCGAGGAAGGCAATCTTACTAATTCAGTATCCCATATGAACATGCCACCACACTGACCTCTTAACCTTGGTATGTAGCTTGAATACCTTAGGATTGGTCAGTGGCTCATGTAGTCACAGGCAACTCCATGGTTTCAAAACTCTGTGAGCAAAGTCGTTTCTCCTTCCACGCCGTTGTTCTATTGGGAACTCCAATACATCAAAAACTCCAATCTAAAATCACTTCTGGTGATTCCATACATCTTATTGGTCTGTGTCCAGTGAGTGACAGAATTGACAACCAATCATATGGGAACTGTAATCGCCTATCTTAACTATCTATTTTGCCTCCGCCTGGGGGGTTCAAGGGGGGCAAAACCCCATTATAAACCTCATTCCCCAATGTTTACTTGGGGTGTATGCCAGAGGATCGGCAGTGCGCCCCCCAGACAGAGACAAAACAATATTAAAATAGAAGAGTCACCGGAAGTGACGTCAGATTGGAGTTTTCGAGGAATTGGAGTTCTTGACAGATTGAGTTCGCATTCTATTGACTGATCGGAACAGCCAATAGAATGCAAGCTCAATCTGATTGGCTGATTGGATCAGCCAATCGGATTGAACTTGAATCTGATTGGCTGATTGAATCAGCCAATCAGATTTTTCCTACCTTAATTCCGATTGGCTGATAGAATCCTATCAGCCAATCGGAATTCGAGGGACGCCATCTTGGATGACATCATTTAAAGGAACCTTCATTCGGTGAGTAGGCATCGGTTGAAGAGGATGGATCCACGTCGGCTGGGAAGAACATGGCTCCGCTCCGGATGGATGAAGATAGAAGATGCCGCTTGGATGAAGATGTCTGCCGGTCCGGATGTCCTCTTCGGCCCGGATAGGATGAAGACTCCTGCCGGTCGGGATGTCCTCTTCTGCCCCATCGGTTGAAGACTTCAGCCCGGCTGGGTGAAGACAACTCAAGGTAGGGAGATCTTCAGGGGGGTAGTGTTAGGTTTATTTAATGGGGGTTTGGGTGGGTTAGAGTAGGGGTATGTGGGTGGTGGGTTTTAATGTTGGGGGGTTGTATTTTTTTTTACAGGCAAAAGAGCTGATTACTTTGGGTCATGCCCCGCAAAAAGCCCTTTTAAGGGCTGGTAAAAGAGCTGATTACTTTGTAATTTAGAATAGGCTAGGGACTTTTATTATTTTATTTTTTTTAATTTTATTAGGGGGCTTAGATTAGGTGTAATTAGTTTAACATTCTTGTAATATTTTTTTATTTTTTGTAATTTAGTGGGGGGGTTTGTAATATAGAATAGTTTATTTAATTGTATTTAATTGTAGGTAATTTATTTAATTAATTTAATGATAGTGTAGTGTTAGGTTTAATTGTAACTTAGGTTAGGATTTATTTTACATGTAATTTTGTATTTATTTTAACTAGGTAGCTATTAAATAATTATTAACTATTTAATAGCTTTTGTACCTAGTTAAAATAAATACAAAGTTGCCTGTAAAATAAATATAAATCCTAAAATAGCTACAATGTAATTATTAATTATATTGTAGCTATATTAGGGTTTATTTGATAGGTAAGTATTTAGTTTTAAATTGGAATAATTTAGTTAATTTTAGGAATATTATTTAGTTTAATATAAATTATATTTATGTTAGGGGGGTGTTAGGGTTAGAGTTATGTTTAGGGGTTAATAACTTTATTATAGTAGTGGCGACAGTGCGGGCAGGAGATTAGGGGTTAATACAATTTATTATAGTGTTTGCGAGGCAGGAGTGCGGCGGTTTAGGGGTTAATACATTTATTATAGTGGTGGCGAGGTCCGGTTGGCAGATTAGGGGTTAATAAGTGTAGTTAGGTAGCGGCGACGTTGGGGGGGGGGGGGAGATTAGGGGTTAATAAATATAATATAGGGGTCGGTGATGTTAGGGGCAGCAGATTAGGGGTTTATAAGTATAACGTAGGTGGTGGCGATGTCCGGTCGGCAGATTAGGGGTTAAAAAATGTATTAGAGTGGCGGCGATGTGGGGGGGCCTCGGTTTAGGGGTACATAGGTAGTTTATGGGTGTTAGTGTACTTTAGAGCACAGTAGTTAAGAGCTTTATATTCCGGCGTTAGCCCATAAAGCTCTTAACTACTTACTTTTTTTGGCGTTAGGAGTATTGTCGGTAGAGGGTCTACCGCTCACTTCTCCCAAGACTCCAAATACCAGCGTTAGGCAGATCCCATTGAAAAGATAGGATACGCAATTGGCATAAGGGGATCTGCGGTAGCCTGGAATAGCGCTAGGGAAGTGAGCGGTAGACCTGTACCTGCCTGACTCTAAATACCAGCGGGCGGCAAAAAGCAGTCTTAGGACCCCTTAACGCTGCTTTTGACGGCTAATGCCAAACTCAAAATCAAGGCGTAAGATAGTGACTGTTGCCTTCACACAGAAATAACCATCTGTCTTACCCAGAGTATGCAATGATGCCACCTACCGGGACTCTACGTAGACATGGATACCTGCTGTTAAAGAATAGTATGTTGTCATGGAAGTACAGTCATATGTAGTTAATGGAAACGGATCTAGGTTGATGGTCCTAAACTTGTATAATAATATTTTTACTTTGTTTTCTTTGTTGTGTGTATATATGATTTCTAGGTTTACTTTATAGCAAAGGTATTTAGGGAATATACAATTCCTACTTGCTTTAATTTACTAGTTTATATAGCAATTTTATGTTTGAGCAATGCAAGTCCTATGTCCATCCCTCCTCTACATACACCATGAAGCTACCAAGATATCAAACCAAGAATAGGTTCACTTAAGACATTTGCAGGTGGATCCTTACATCAGTACATGTTATTTATGAAGCCTATTTAGAGCTCCTACACATTATGACATGTACCTCTCACAATTACCTAACAGATATATGTACCTATCTCACAATAGTGAATTCATTGCTTGTCCTTGGGTAATAATCCTTAAAACTTCAAATATGTCGCACTTTAGGAGAGACTACTGCTTTTACCTTAGTTGCCATTTATTATGGGATTGAACAATCACTTGCAAGATCTCTTCCTTTACCTTCACTAGATCCCTCTGCAACTATGTTCAGGCAAGTCTTATAACACTAGTTTATGGCACTGATTTGAGGAAGGAGCAGGTCACATCCTCCTTACTCTCTCTAATAATTGTAAGTATGCCTATACACTTCTACCACTTACTGAATATTTCATCCTGCAGTAACAACACACTTCATCTACAGCTATCAGATGCCAGTGCTAGTAACATTTTATATTGGGAGATTTTTCACCTATACCTCAATACGGGCTTCATAGTGTAACTTGGTATTGTAGTTGGCTGCTCTCCTATATGACCTAAATGTTTATACGGACATAGGTGAAACTAATTACAGTCCATTCCTATGTGCTAAGGGCGAGAACTTAGTCTGTAATAGCTCCATGACTTCATGAAGCTATGTAACTTTTTGTACTTACTACTATCATATTTGGCAGTTACATTGCTAATCTTATTCAAACAACTCTAGACCCTCCCCCTATCCTTTAGGAATGCAAGCTCTATATATATTTAATAGGCTTATATTAGACTGACCATTGCCACCATAACACTTTTTATACTATTCACTAATACTGGTATTTTTTTAGCTCCAAAGTATTTCAAGCCACTATAGGTTCATATCCTCATATAACCATTCCACTGCTATCGTAGTTCTTTGGGTCCAAAGTTACTTCTAGACTCATTAGCTCTCCTCCTATAGAGGTCTAGAAGTGACCATTATTATTACTACTTCTCCCCTTTAGTATAGACATCATTTTGTTAGGTCCATAAGTAGCCCTAGAAAGTTACGCTATTTTGAGCGGCTCTTGCCCGCTGTATTATAGCTAAAAAAAAAAAAAAAGAAGAAGTCCCATCTTCCTTACTCCAGACCGGTTTCTCATACAGTAACTAAATGTGTCTGCTGCTCCTGCTCCTTAATGTTTATCTCATAGAGCTGAAATTAATATCCTATCACTGATGATTATTGCACTACATATGGCTCTGCACGCTTTGATGATAACCCCATTGCTCACTTAGCTAAATCATTTTGACTAATAAAGGGAGCTACAGCTCATGTTATTATCTATATTTGTATGATATCAATGTATAACCTGGTTCTGTGTTATTGTTACTTTTGGATGAATCCTGTTTGTAATTTTATCTCACAACTTAAATAAAAATTGTATTTAAAAAAAATAAAAAAAAAATATCTGATGTCAAAATTTTATCACTATTTGCTGAAAATGTCTTGCATGTCGCTATGGACACAGTGGCCACATGGAAAAATACCTTTGATACCTTTATCCTTTCTTAGCCAGTCTGCTAAAGAAGGACTCCTAGTAAATTTACTTTTGACAAGTTTATCCCTCAGGCTGGGAGCCCTCCTGGCAGTGAGGTGTGGTCTTTCTCCAACCCTCTCCCCAACTTTCAGACCACAGGTTGTTAAAGTTGGTAATGTATCTTATTGTACCTTCTTCCTCCTCCCCATGTTTTTCTGCGTACAGTAGGGTATCTCAGTGTGTTTCTGGCTCTTGCTATTGCTTTATTTATTGATCTATTGCATGAGTTTCAAATTTCCTCTTTGAGGAGCAGTTCCTCCTTAGCCTTACAAACTGTCCAGTGGGAATCTTTCTAACCAATTGGGCCGGATGTGCACTTGATGGCTCAAGAATACAATTAGTTGTATTTTTTTGGTAATTTTCTGATACAATTCTACAAACTTCTTTTTTTAATTTGAACATCAAGTAAAGAATTTCCAGTTCACTGGCTTCATAAGTCAAGAAGATATTTATATTATTATTATTTAGATCAGATATGAATGATTTGAGGGTCTCAACTGGCCCATCCCATAGAATAAAAATATCATCTACATATCTGAGCCAAATAAGTACATGTTCATCAAATATTCAACTGTATTGGTCAAATACATCCATCATTTCCCATGCCCCAAGGTGTAGGTAGGCATATGTCAGGGCACATACTGCCCCCATTGCTATCCCTCTGAAATTTTCATCGAATGAGAAGACGTTTTTCAAAATCAATCTCAAAAGGTCAAGAACAAATTTTGTGTGCCTATCGTAACCAGGGCCTCTAGTCTCCAAAAAAATCCCTTATGGCCCTAATACCAACCTTGTGTGGAATGGAGGAATAAAAACTTTCTATGTCAAGAGGCACAAGGATGGTGGTTTCATTTACAGTAATGCTGTCCAATTTTCTAAGGAAATCTCTGGTGTCCTTGACATAGGAAGGCAGGGTGAGGAGAAAGGGTCTAAGCACAAAATCAACATACCTTCCAATATTCTCAGTGGCACTGCCAATTCCAGACACTACTGGCCTCTCTGGAGGACACTGGAGGTTTTTATGTAGTTTTGGGAGTACATAGTACACTGGAATTTTTGGGAACTTTGGGTATTGAAATGAGAATTCAGCCGGAGAGATAATCCCATCACATTTCACATCATTCAAGAGTTGAAATAACTCTGGTTGTATTTCCTTGAGGGGATTACATCTTATCTTTTCATACGGATCCCTCATATTTAGCTGTCATTTGATCTAATTTAGGTACATTGATTTGTCCCTCAATACCAAATTCCCTCCCTTGTCAGACGATTTTATGACCAGATTGGGGGCCCCCATTAGGTCCTTTAGTGCTCTCTTTTCAGCGGAGGTCAAATTATCCATGGTACTCTTAGTAGAAGGCAGATTCTCAATATCTCGTTCAACAGCCTTGATAAACATGTTACTGCCTGTACTGCTGGCATGAACATAGATTTTAGTTTAAAAGGGGTTTTCAGTAAGGGCTGTATTTATTCACCCCTATTTTCACAAGGAGCACTTTCATTAAGTAAGACCTCCAGATTATCCAAGATTCCTTGATCATTGATATCAAGGTTTGTATCTGTATCCACCCATAATCTGTGAAAGAACTAATTTCCTACCAAAAAGGTCTCAAATTTATCTAAATGGTTAGTTGGTCCTGTCCTGTGTGTCATGAACTGAAGGGGTGAAACGTATATGTTGGCATGTTGGATTTATTTGATTACTGTTACTGCTCAAGAGGGACTGTTGATACATCTTATTTGTATCACATTAGAATTGAAAGCTCTGGATACTTTGTAACTATTCTGTCCTTGGTTGCCGTAATAGTGGTACAGTCTGACTGCTATCAGCTGACTTCATACAGACAAGCTGAAAAGTGAAGGAGGAGGGGTGTCTCTTGCACACTGCAAAAGTGGTGATATGGAACGGCGTGAAAGGAGAAACGACTTTGCTCACAGAAGTTTGAAACCATGGACCTGTCTGTGACTACATAAGCCATGGACCAATCCTAAGGTATTCAACCTGCATACCAAGGTTAAGAGGTCAGTGTGGTGGCATGTTCATATGGGATACTGAATTAGTAAGATTGCCTTCCTTGCCAGCAGTAACAGCCTGGGACCTTAAGTGCAGTAAAACCGCAGTCATATTTTGCACAGGGAACTTATGCAATCTGGTTGGTTACGGTGCTTGGGAGACACACTGCTTACAAATATGCTTTCAATCCTAAATCAGTAGGCACCCCTATGCTGATCATTACTGATTTATAGGAGGATTGCATATTGCTATAAGTAATAGCTTGGGACCTTATCTGCGGTGTTAACAGTGGTCATACTTGCAAAGGGTATCCATGTGATCTAGCTGGCTGTGGTGTTTGGGAGACACACTGCTCACAGATAACGCTTTAAATCCTGAAAATCAGTGTACACTGCTATGTGGATCCTTTGATATGTGAAAGAGGATTGTTTTTCTTTTTGTGCACAAAGAAAACACTTAAGGACATTAGCTGTTGTATGTCTATTGTGATACAAAGGGTAACTATGATTCATTATTAGTATTTAGATATTTTCTAGTAGCTAAATAAATTGTATTTTGTGTTTTACTAAATTGGAGGGGTCTGTTTTCCTTTCTGATTGGATATTTTTTTTAAAATAGTGTTGTATCCCCTTAGATTATTATTAATAGTATAGCCCAGAACTACACTACTTGCTCACCATCGGTTTAGCTCTCAAGTAATGTCTGACATGAATTTTACTGCACGCCTCAACAAAAGTCTATTATGTGAGGGATTTGGCGTATCCACGCTGTCCAACATACAAATGTTGGTGCACCCTAGAATATCGCTTGAACAATAAAAACTAAATTTGAGCGTGTAATATAAGCGCAAAATCTGAAGCACTATCATTTGAATATTTTTGCGCTTCACTTGTAATCTAGGCCAAAATTTTTAATTAAGGAAAATAAAACAGTATATAATATTAATATCATTTTTATTTTACCTGATTTTGCTGTATAAAAAGAAACAAACAAAAAACCCACTTCTAAATATTGATATAGCTCTATTCCCTGCAGAGAGGCTGGAGTTCCTCCATTTCACTTAAGTAAAGTGATATTTACCAGCGCCAGCAGTATTCAACTCAGTGATTTGCTAGATAAGACCATTAGCTAATTTAGATCTATATATATTTGACCACTACAGCAAATTTCGCTCAACTTGTAATATAAGCGCTAATGAAACTGCTGGCGAAAACACGATATTGCTTGCGCAAAACCGTTTGTGCCTCACTTGTAATCTAGCCCAAAATTTATTGACAGAAACTGTAGAATATAATTAGTTAACTCAATTCTTTAGTTACAGAGGCAAGCTCTTTGTAATGATTCTCATCCACATTCTCTTTTTGAACATAAAGATAAAACTTATGAGCTTCAGTTGTGTCAGTGTAATTATGGTGTAGAATCCCATAGTTATCAGAGAAAAATAAAAGGATAAAGGACCTCAGTGGATCAAAAGTCATACTGTGTAAATTTTCAAGCATAGCTTGCATATGCAGAGACTTGAAAATACATAACCTGTTTATATCTTGGCCTGCATAATCAAAGTGTTAGAATTCCAAGTCATAGGATCAGCTGTTGGCGGGAATGGTGTAATTACCGTTGCTATATGTATATACCCTGCTGTATCTTTGGATGCTTTAGAGAATCCAAGAATGATATTAGCTTCTTGGTCTAGTGGTATTTGGATCATTAGAATGCAGTTTCTTCTCACTAATAGTGTAGGCGCTGACTTCAATTTAGCATTTGAAGGGTCCGAAGCTTTTGAGGAAAACTCCTGTACATGCTGTAATTTCTCCATGTTGCTCATTTGTTTTCTCTTCACCTCTGAGTAAGGTGGCATTATATAAAGAGAGTTATTTTCTTTGCTTCCCTTAAACCTTGTTTCAGGAGCAGGTATAACAACTGAAGAGATAAAAGCATGGTTGAATTGAGATTGGATAGCTGTGATTCGAGTAGGTTCCATAGTGGACAGAGGTTTTATCTCCAAATGCTGCAGGATCCAGTCTGGGAGCACTCTATCCAATAATGACTAGAAGAGATTCTCAAGTCTCTAGTAATGTCCATCAAAACGCTGACTGAGGGCTTTACCTCTCATGTTTAACAGTGTCTTGAGTGTTTCAAATAGTTGTATCGGTCTGTCGAAGCACAACCTCTACAGTGAGTGCCCTAAGAATCGTCAGCTTATAAGACTATACTCAGGAGCTTGAGGAAATGCGTCCTTACTGGAATGCTGCATGGAAACCCCCCACACACACACTGATATACACTATTTTAATGCCCATTCAACTTATTTTAACAACCCTGATTTTGCAGATAAGCATAAAAGTATAAACAGACACTAATATCTTTTTTTTTTTTTTTTTTTTTAAATCTTGACTTTACAATTAATTGGTAATTTTATGGCTCTTTAAAATGTGTCCATTGTGGATTACAGGGTATTTTTTATAACACACTAGTATTCCAGATGCATATTATTTTCACATTATAAATACATTTCTAATAATATATCTTAGGAGGATAACTATTTTGGGAATTATGGGAATGGACTCAAATTTGTTTCAGTTCATTGATTTCCTGCTGCAAAAAAAAAGTGTTATTTTTGCTTTCATATGCAATAAATTTGCTGGGAATATTACAAATGATCAAATAGTTGGAAGATAACATGTGGGCAACATGTGATGCTGTTTCTCTCTGTACCCAAAATCTACATGAGCTAAGTTTAAGATCAGCTGGATAGTTATTAAATCAGTATTATACATTATTGTACTTAATCAAAGAAATATTGAGCACATAGGGTTCATTTTATTTCATAATTCATTTTCTATAAAATACAACTGTTTCATATTTTGCCTAAAGCTTAGCAAGCTTAGACATGCTATTGAAAATATAGTGATATTGTGCTATCAGCATAAAGGAGGACCTCATTGCCTCTTTTAGGGAGCTATAAATAACAATACTAGTCTATCCTCAACCTTGTTCAGCCACCTATTTTTATTGTCTAAAATGCAAAAAAAAAAATAACAGAGGAGGCGAGTCTTTGTCAGATTTAATAAAGCTCATCTGTAAAATAAGCTTGTAAAGTTCATAAAGAAAAAACCCATTGAAATATTATATGGGGGATGTTAACTGTCTCTGGGTGAGAATAATCACTTGGAATTGACTATGATTTGTTTTGTATATTTTGTTAAACTGCATTTTGCATTTCCTCTCACCACAACCTAACATATAAATTATGTTTTATTCCTACAGCATTATTAAATAAAATATAAATCTGCATTATAAAGGAGATTTAAAAGTATTTCTTTATTGCAAATGTTATTCCAATAAATGTTATGCAAACCTAAGTCACTTTACAATGAGGATTTACCTGACTTTCCTATTTAAAGCTCTTTCACAGTTCAATGCAAACAAACCTCATGATTTATACCATTTCAAAACTGGTGAGGTGTGTTCAAATACACATTTATTTACTTTTATATATAACATTAATGTACTGTAAAAAGTGGTCATTTTATATTTTTTTTAATATATAATTGGTTTGCCGGTGAGGCTGTTGAGAGGCCTTGTTGTATAAGCAAGATCATGTTAAATATTTACTAATACTTAGTCCACCACGTTCCATTTGTTAGTAGTCATTCCTTCCATTTACATATATCATTGTAGTGCCAGCAAAGCATAAAAACAATAACCACAACCACAAAACTTAGAGGACTTGATTGTTAAACAGGTTAAAAATTGTCAGTAATTGTAAACTAGTCACATACCTGTTTTATTAGGTTAAGTAGTCTCCCTGGAAAGAACAAGAGGTGTCTTAGAAACCTTGCAGCGGTGAATGAGGGGTTGTTCACCTATACCTTGTTTAAGCATTGAGAATTTATAAAAACTCTATTGGCCCTGTGAAGTTTCTTGGCTTGCGGTCACCATCACATTTTTAAAGCTAGCATGTTTGTCTAGGCCTTTATTTTTCTTTCTGTTATCTTTAACTGTTTTCAAGTTGTCATGTGCATATGTTAGAGTGGATTTTTTATGTATTTTTTTATTATTTTTATGTGTCTGTTTGATTTTAAAGATGATTTTGTGATGCCGGTATTTTTCAGATTGGTATGCATTCTATAATTACAATGGAGCTGATAATGATAAACGTGTAAAGGATGCAGGATATGAAGTCCTTGGTTTCTTTGAGACTAAGTTGGCAACTCCTATCTCCTGTAAGTTGCACCTCTTATCTTTATGAATTTCACTGTTGCCTTTGAAGTGTAGTTATAGTCCCCAGAACTGTGAGTCTTATTGGATCTGGTCGATTGTTACTGCATTAATATTTCACAAAAGAGAAATTGTACAGAGATCCCTCTTCAGAGAGAGTGTGAGTAGGACAGGGACAGTAGAAGAAATAAAGAAAGTTCCAGGGTAAGAGAGGGGGGTATGGAGGAGTTCCACACCATTGCTGAAGAGGACCTATGTCAGGCCCTAAGTAGTCTGCTGCTTGGTCCAGTATGTTTTGGTTTGTCTTATGTCAGTTTGCTGAGGCACAGAAGTTCAGTAAGGCTGCTTCTCAGCACAATTAAATTTCATGAAACTGGTCAGTTTTTTAAAGAAATAGTAAAGTTGGAATTCATTATCATTATTCACATAGACAGCAACTTTAATTTGTTATGGATCAATCCAGATACAGGAAACCCATAAGTCATTGTTTTGATAACTTTTTACAAGGGTGTCCCAAGCTAGTTTACATCACATTACATCATATAATAAAATTGATGTGACTAATATTATAATTTTGCTAACAAAGCACTTAAGAGGCGTAACTAGGAGTTAGCATATACCTGCCATCATTTAACGTGCCTCTGATTAACCCCAAATAAAGTTCAGCTGCTCTAGTTGGTCTTTCCTGAAATTTTCTTAGTCGCATCCCACAGCAAAAGCCATGGTCCATAGAGAACTTCCAAAGCATCAGAGGGATCTCATTGTTAAAAGGTATCAGTCAGGAGAAGGGTACAAAAGAATTTCCAAGGCATTAGATATACCATGGAACACAGTGAAGACAGTCATCATCAAGTGGAGAAAATATGGAACAACAGTGACATTACCAAGAACTGGACGTCCCTCCAAAATTGATGAAAAGACGAGAAGAAAACTGGTCTGGGAGGCTACCAAGAGGCCTACAGCAACATTAAAGGAGCTGCAGGAATATCTGGCAAGTACTGCCTGTGTGGTACATGTGACAACAATCTTGCGTATTCTTCATATGTCTGGGCTATGGGGTAGAGTGGCAAGATGGAAGCCTTTACTTACGAAGAAAAACATCCAAGCCAGGCTACATTTTGCAAAAACACATCTGAAGTCTCCCAAAAGCATGTGGGAAAAGGTGTTATGGTCTGATGAAACCAAGGTTGAACTTTTTGGCCATGATTCCAAAAGATATGTTTGGCGCAAAACCAACACTGCACATCACCAAAAGGACACCATACCCACAGTGAAGCATGGTGGTGGCAGCATCATGCTTTGGGGCTATTTTTCTTCAGCAGGAACTGGGGCCTTAGTTAAGGTAGAGTGAATTATGAACAGTACCAAATACCAGTCAATATTGGCACAAAACCTTCAGGCTTCTGCTAGAAAGCTGAACATGAAGAGGAACTTCATCTTTCAGCATGACAACGACCCAAAGCATACATCCAAATCAACAAAGGAATAGCTTCACCAGAAGAAGATTAAAGATTTGGAATAGCCCAGCCAGAGCCCAGACCTGAATCCGATTGAAAATCTGTAGGGTGATCTGAAGAGGGCTGTGCACAGGAGATGCCCTCGCAATCTGACAGATTTGGAGTGTTTTTGCAAAGAAGAGTGGGCAAATCTTGCCAAGTCAAAATGTGCCATGCTGAAAAACTCATACCCAAAAAGACTGAGTGCTGTAAGGTGCTTTAACAAAGTATTAGTTTAAGATTGTGCACACTTATGCAACCATATTATATTATTTTTATATTTTTTCTTCCCTCTACCTAAAACATTTCAGTTTGTTTTTCAATTGAGTTGTACAGTTTATAGGTCACATTAAAGGTGGAAAAAGTTCTGAAATGATTTATCTTTGTCTCATTTTTTTACATCACAGAAACCTGAAATTTTAACGGGGGTGTGTAGACTTTTTATCATACATAAATACACACACAGTCACATACATACATACACGCATAAACACCAATGGGTAAAACAGAAACACTAACCCCTGTAGTCAGAGACACTAGTGAGGCAACATGTCACACCAGTTACTATCAGTAGTACCCTCCTCCACCCTCTCTTAGTATCCACAGCACCTGCAAGCAACTTACAGTTCTATAAATCTAACACAGGTGCATAAGGGGGAAAGTGTACATCAAGAATTGAGGTGAGAATTATATGAGACCGCTTAAGAGAAAACAATCTAATCATATTGCTATATTAGTAAATTCAAAAACCAAATAAAGGCAGTTAGGATATATTTCCAGCTGATGCAGATAATCAGCTCAGCCCCCCTCCCAGAAAAAACAGACTACCTAGCACACTCACAATAGGAACCCAAATCTTCTTCATCTATCCCCCTTAATTCCCTTGACCTGCATAGCCCAGATAGTACCTAAACATCAACAGCAATTTATTTTTATTATTAAATTTGCTTTATTCTCTTGTGCTGAAGAGTAGGTTCTGGAGCAGGAGTGCACTACTGGAAGCTAGCTGAATACACTAGTTGAGTCAATGGGGTCAATTTATCAAGCTCCGTACTGAGCTTGATGCCCTGTGTTTCCAGCGAGCCTAAAGACCACTGCTCCATAACCTGTCTGCCTGTACTGCGGCGGCGGACAGAAATCAACCTGATTGAATACGATCTGGTTGATTGACACCCCCTGCTAGCGGCCGATTGGCCACGAATCTGCATGGGGCGGTATTGCACCAGCAGTTCACAAGAATTGCTGGTGCAATGATAAATGCCGACAGCGTATGCTGTCTGCATTTATCGATGTGCGGCGGACATGATACGCTACATGGTATCATCTCCGCTCGCACATTAATAAATTTACCGCAAAGACAACAGGCATATACTGTATGTGCAGCCACCACTCAACACCTAAATTGCAGCAGTGCATTGCTGCTGTTCAGCCTACTTATTTATGCTCTTCAACAAAGGATACCAAAAAAATTGAGTACATTTAATACTAAAAGTAAATTGGAAAGCTAGTATGCAAAAGTAAAAAAGAGCAGGCACTGCACAGAGATACCATAAATATAAAAAGTCTAAGTTTAATGGGTATAAATGTAAAAAAAAAAATCATAGCAACAAAAACGCTGTAAGCACATAGTAAAAGCGTGGGCAGGCAAACAAACAAACACAGTCTGACGCATTTTGCGCCCCTTAGAGGCACTTTATCATAGACATAGTAGTTGCACTGAGCATACTCTATTTAAAGGGACAACTAAAGTGTGATAGGCTAAGGCTTAATGTTAGGCTCCAATCAATTATGCCAAATCAAAAGGTTGAACCTCCCTCAGTAGAGATGTTCAGATGTAACCACATAATAATTACAGCTCACATATTAATGTCAAAAGATACAAAATTATCACAACCATATGTGACATTATAATTCAGATCTGAATTATACTAAGTCACAAAAGTAAGCTGTAAGTTGATACACGAAATCTATATGTGAAGTATAGTATTCCCTACTGTGGGCTTACGAAAGGTCTTAGTTACAATTTTATTGTTAATAATCTGGAGTGTTAGATCAAGATAATTGAACTCTTGGGTACTATATAGGCCTGTAAATCGAAGGTTAAAGGAGTTATTGTTTATGCAAATCATACATTTCTGAAACTCCATATCATCTAGTGGCTTCTTAACAATGACCAAAAGGTCATAGAAGTATCGGACGTATAAGAGGATGTTCTCAAGCCAAGGGTTTTCAATGCTGTATTTATGGGTAAGTTCCCACCACGATACATATAAATTTGCAAATGAGGGGGCACATTTTGCACCCATGGCAGTGCCACAAATTTGGTTATAGAAAAGACCATCAAACAATAGTAATTGTGACATGAGACAATAAAAATCTCAACACGTCTCCTATATAGTGCCTGGTGGTGTCTTCTAGACCCATCTCTCTTTCCAAAAAAAAACTCAACAGCCTGTATACCCAAATTTTGTGGGATACATGTATACAGAGAACATACATCTATAATTACCCATGAAAAATTATTTTCCCACTTTACAGACTACAAAGATTGAAGTAATTGTGCACTGTCCCTAAGATATGACAACTGTTTTTTGGCTAGTGGCTGCAAAATTCCATCTAACCATGCCCCCAAAGGCTCTAACAAGGAACCTACCCCTGAGACGATCAGTCTTCCCAGGGAATGAAAGGGATCCTTGTAAACCTTGGGGACATGGTAAAAGATGGGTACCAAGGGATTATCAGGGATAAGATTATTAATATCACTTTCCTTAAATACACCCAATGTAACACCCTCATAAACTAGTTGTTCTAAGTTTTTTTTTTTTTAAACTGGTAAGTGGATTACATGTTAATATTTTATATACATTAATGTCCATTAACTGTTTATGGACTCCTTGGAAGTAAGCATCTTTATCAAGCACTACTATGCTACCACCCTTATCTGTGTTTTTTAATGCCAATATCGTTATTGTTTTGAAGTGATTTAACCGCTAAATGTTCCTTACTCGAAATATTAAAGGTGGCAGCGTCAGTACTAACCTCTTCTTCCAATTGTAAGATATCTTCCTGCACCATCTTGTGGTAGGCATTGATAATAGGACCTCTAAAGTGTATTGGGTAAAAATCTGATTTGATTTTATGCGGTCGTATTAATTAATTGGGTATAACTGAATCAATTTCACCACTGTATACATCTGTTAATGCAGTTACTGCCTGTGCATCCACAAAAGACAAATGTTAACTATTATTAAGGGAAATAGCTGCAACATTAGGTGTGGTGGTCTCTGAATTAATTCCATTAGGTTTGGAGAGAGCAAAAAACCTCTTAAGTGCCAACTTGCGAATAAAATCTAGAAGTGTGTTAAAACTAGAGAACTTAATAGAGGGAGGCTTCTCTGTAGCCTCCTGTAAAAAATCACATGAAGAAGAAGGAGAGATAGATGGAGATGAGAGAAGAGAAGAATAGGAAGTGCCTTAAAAACAAGCTTCTGAATCAGTGGTCTCTCCTTCAGATGCACTGAAGATTACTTTTCTTTTATTTTTTCCCCACTTTTTTAAGAATGGATTTAGGAGCATTCTGACCATTTTCTTCTTTGGATTGATTGGGTCTGGTATTGTTCCATTTTTGTTTATTATTTTTATTTCTATTAGCCCATCGTTGTCAGTGTATGGCAGCCCAGTTATATACTTTCTGTTGTTCATAGTCCTCTTTATCTCTTTGAAAATGTTCTCCTTTTCTCAAGGCTTGTTCTTTATCCTGTTTGGCAATGGAATCAATCATCCTTTTATTTAAAGATAGAAATTCTACAGTATTTTTAAATTGCTCAATTTCTTCTTCAATGAAAGTATAGCTTGCTCTAATTTGGAGTGTTTCTTATTTTTCACCCTTATCAGAATATTTAATAATGTGAAAGAGTATTCATTGAGGGCCATATTCCATTCCTCCATGTCTTCTGGGTCATCAAATTGGAAAGAGGGATATTTTTTTATACATAGCCCTCTTGGTATTCTCTTAGTTTCAATGTATTTTCTGAAGGCTATTATATCCCACATCAATCTAAGATCTGTGATGAGAGAATGTTCCAAAGAAATAAATAGTTTCTTCATTTCTGGAATTTCCATGACTACATCTTCCATAGTAAAGATGGTATTAAAATAATCTTGTCTAGTGTCAATGTCAAAAAAAATCCTCATGATTAGAGGTAATGTGTATTGCTGAAACATTAATACTATTGTTTGATTTAGGGCCAGAATGGCTTATATAAGTAAAATCACTATGTGCTGATTAGAAAAAGCAACTAAATGCTAACAAATGGTATCTCATATACGTTTGAATGGGATATGATTAATTGGGAAAGTTTTCTTTGCAGAAGTAGAAGATGAGTAAGAAACCCTTAAATTTATGGTTTACTGATATTTAAAGTAATACCCTAAAATGTAACCAACAGTTTCCGTCTTTAAATATGCATCAATTGGCTTTCATATAGTGCTACAATATAGCATACATTGTTCCACAGTCAAATGCTTCAAAGGAATGTGTGATTGCGTTTGTTTTCCATAGCAACTATATGTCTTGATTTGTAAAGCTCCCATGCATTCAATAAAGTCCTTGAAATAACATTACAGCAACAGTTCGTGAGGTAAGGGAAATGTACTCACTCATTTAGTAGAGATCATGGCAGGACCGGCAAGGACGATTCCCACAGTCAATGACTGAAACACAAAATATGCGTCGGCCCAAGCAGCATCCGAATCTCACCGTTCCTAAAGCAGAAGTGTACCTGCCAGAAGGTCATCCAGAGTCCTCCAATAGTAACGGAGTGCCGTAGCAGTGGCGGAATCAAGCCACAAAAGCTAGTATGCAAAAGAACAAAAGAGCAGGCACTGCACAGAGATACCATAAATATAAAAAGTCCAAGTTTAATGGGTATAAATTTTTAAAAAATCACAGCAACAAAAACGCAGATTTTTACAGTGGTGAAATTGATTCAGTTATGCCCAATGAAATAATGCGACAGCATAAAATCAAATCAGATTTTTTCCCAATAAACTTTAGAGGTCCTATTTTCAATACCTACCACAAGATGGTGCAGAAAGAGATCTTAAAATTGGAAGAAGAGATTAGTACTGATGCTGCCACCTTTAATCTTTTGAGTAAGGAACATTTAGCAGTTAAAACGCTTCAAAACAATACCGATATTGTCATTAAAAATGCAGATAAGGGTAGCAGCATAGTAGTACTTGATAAAGATGCTTACTTCCAAGAAGCCCAGAAACAGTTAATGGACATTAATGTATATAAAATATTAACATGTAATCCACTTACCAGTTTTTAAAAAAACTTAGAACAACTAAGGTGTTACATTGGGTGTATTTAAGGAAAAGTGATATTAATAATCTTATCCCTGATAATCCCTTGGTACCCATCTTTTACCATGTCCCCAAGGTTCACAAGGATCCCCTTCATCCCCCGGGAAGACCGATCATCTCAGGGGTGGGTTCCTTGTTAGAGTCTTTGGGGGCATGGTTAGATTGAATTTTGCAGCCACTAGCCAAAAAACAGTTGTCATATCTTAGGGACAGTGCACAATTACTTCAAACTTTGGAGTCTGTAAAGTGGGAAAATAATTTTTCATGGGTAGTTATAGATGTATGTTCTCTGTATACATGTATGCCACAAAATTTGGGTATACAGGATGTTGAGTTTTTTTTTTTTGGAAAGAGAGATGGGTCTAGAAGACACCACCAGGCACTATAAAGGAGACATGTTGAGATTTTTATTGTCTCAATTACTTTTTGTTTGATGGTGTTTTATATAACCAAATTCGTGGCACTGCCATGGGGGCAAAATGTATATGTATCATGGTGGGAACTTACCCATATATACAGCATTGAAAACCCTTGGCTTAAGAACATCCTTTTATACGTCCACTATATCGATGACCTTTTTGGTCATTGTTAAGAAGCCCCTAGATGATATGGAGTTTCAGAAATGTATGTTTTACTTAAACAATAACTCCTTTAACCTTCAATTTACAGGCCTATATAGTACCCAAGAGTTCAATTATCTTGATCTAACACTCCAAATTAGTAACAATAAAATTGTAACTAAGACCTTTTCGTAAGCCCACAGCAGAGAATACTATACTTCACGCCTTATCTCAGCATCCTAGCCATGTGGTGAAAGCTATACCGAGGGGTCAATTTATTAGACTGCAAAGAAACACCAAGTCCAGTGAAGTATATGAGTCTCAATCTATAGAGCTTAAGAATAGGTTGTTACTCAGAGGTTATGCAGAGGACTCCCTTGAAAAATGCAGAAAAAAAAAAAACATAGTGGAAAGCAAAAAAATAAGGATATGGAAGGTTACAATAATGATAATAAGGTAAATTCTAAGTTTAAGGATTCAATAGTGTTTACCAATGCATATTCCCAACAGTATAATGCTATCACAAAAATTCTTAAAAAACATTTACACATTCTCTTAGGAGATGACACCTGAAACCGTACATAAACAATGTTAAATTTGTTCCCAAAAAATCTAGAACGCTTGGTCAAAGTCTCTCACCCAGTTTGGTCATTAGAGACAAAGCCCACAAACATAATTGGCTATACAAAATGGGTAATTTTAGATGTGGGAAACGTAACTGTCACATGTGTCCTTATATCTAGGGGTAAACATTTTGCTAGTAGTTGTACAGGACATAGATTTGAGACTGATTTTTTTGCGAATTGTGGCACTACATTTGCTATTTATCTTTTAACATAATTTGTGCAATTATCAATATACAGGACAAACCTCTAGGGAAATTCGTAAAAGATTTGGTGAACATACTAGAGACGTAAAGAATTATAATAAGGATTTGGTGGTGGCCAATCACTTTAATGGTTACCATTTCACCAATATAGCAGATATGACCATCAAAATGATTGATATAGCCATCACCCCCATCAGAGGGGGTAATACATTTAAAATTTTGGGAAAAAAAGAGTTATTGTGGATGCTAAAATTAAAAACACGTTCAGCTATGGGCATGAATCGGGAGTGTGACATTAACTATTTTATTGATAAGTAGGTTAACTTTGATGTTTCTTTTGTAACATAATACTTAAATGTCATTGTGGTGTTACACTCCCCATTCATTCAATTATTTTAATAGGGCTTTTTTTACAACACTTCTACAACTTTTTTGCATCTCTGTAATTCAGTTGTAAGATACATTGTGCCTTATATAAAACATATTCCCCATATAGATTCTGTGTATCAACTTACAGCTTACTTTTGTGACTTAGTATAATTCAGATCTGAGCTATAATGTAACATATGGTTGTGATAATATTGTATATTTTGTATCTTTTGACATTAATATGTGAGCTGTAATTATTAGGATCTGTTTCTTTAAATTATATGTGGTTACATCTGAACATCTCTACTGAGGGAGGTTCAACCTGTTGATTTGGCATAATTGATGGGAGCTTAACATTAAGCCTTAGCCTATCACACTTTAGTTGTCCCTTTAAATAGAGTATGCTCAGTGCAACTACTATGTCTATAAATAAGTGCCTCTAGGGGGCGCGAAACGCGTCAGTCAACTGTGCTTGTTTGTCTGCCTGCCCACACTTGGCTTTTACTATGTGCTTACAGCGTTTTTGTTTCTGTGATTTGTTTTTACATTTATACCCATTAAACTTGGACTTTTTATATTTATGGTATCTCTGTGCAGTGCCTGCTCTTTTGTTCTTTTGCATACTAGCTTTTGTGGCTTTATTCCGCCACTGCTACGGCACTCTGTTGCTATTGGAGGACTCTGGATGACCTTCTGGTGGGTACACATCCACTTTGGGAATGGTGAGAATCGGATGCTGCTTGGGTCAACGCATATTTTGAGTTTTAGTAAATTGGAAAGCTGTTTAAAATTACATCTATGCAAGTCATGAAAGTTTAATTTTGATTTCACTGTACCTTTAAGTCTTTGGAAACTTTATTCTTCTAGAATCATTATCTTGCTAATGTGGGCTCTAATCTAAAAGTGCATGGTAAGACGGGGGGAACTGCTCCACAGAGGACAAGAAGGGTTGGATGTATCTACAGCACTACTAAATATGTGTCATGGTATCATGACTACCAACTTCTCCACAACTCCTTCCATGGTACCTACTTCTCTTTATTTTATACACTTCTATCACACAAAACCACCAGTAGTATCTGTATACATTGCAGAGAAAAATAAGCATTCACTCAGCCGCTTCCTTAATTCGCCCCCTCTGCTGCCATTGTCACATGATTGGTATACGTTATTGACCAATCCAATCAGGTAGCAGGGTTAACATTGTGAGATTTAAAGTAGTAGCAGTACAGACTCCTTGCTAATTAATACCTGAGCTCACAGGTTGTCTTCTTCACATGCGCCCACGTGACATTTAAGGAGTTTACATTTCTCTGTATATAATGGCATCACATATGCTGAAACATATGCTGGAACATCATCAATGCGTTTCAGCTATCCCTTGCCAATTTCAAGATGTCATGCACTATTCCCTGCAATTTAGCCATTTGGTAAATCCTTTTGCAGTTTTCCATTTTATAATGATATCACATCAACTAAAATTCTTCTACCAAATAACACAGGTGAAATAAATTTGGTAACATGCTGCAAAGTATCTCCAATAGAGATTTCTTTGTGCTTAAACCATGAACAAAAAACAAATTTTAATGCTCAAGTTAAATATTATTAATATCAAATTTTCTCATTACCTAATTTAACTTTTTAGGTTTGTATTAGCATAAGAAAATGTTCCTGGCTCACTCTAGTGTAAATAAATCAATGTGTTGGGCCATATAAGCCAACTAAGCTGTATTCTACTCTTGTGCAGTCAGTTGTATTTGGTCTGGTCCCAGCACCAGGCCAGTACCCAAAATTATACATCTTAAAAACAGTCAGACCGAATTAAAACTCTCAAAAAGGAAAATGCTAAAAATAGATCAAAATCATATGAATTAGCAATATCAATATAAAAATGTATTTTTATTTTCTAAAGTCAAAATAAAGAATATGATGACCTTTCATAGAAACTGTAAATTGTATGTAAATAAAATGTATTTTCGTTGTTGTTGTTTTTACTGTGCATGCATGAGCGACATATCACCTATCTGAAACATTGCAGCATAGCTGTAAAAAGTTGATTAGAAAATTATCACCTAAACATCTCTATGTAAAAAAGGAGAATATTTTACCTCAAAATTTTCTCAGTAGTGACATCCCATTTTAAAGGGATTATAAGCATCCAATCAAGATGCTAGTCCCAGGAATTGCAAGAGAGAGTGTGCATCTGGCTGGTGCAGGCACCATCATGTTATTTCCCTCCTCAGTTTAGGTAAATTTACTATGAAATCTTGCTAGATTTCAGTGAAATCCCATGAGATCACAGTAAAGCAAAGTGTGAATTCACCTCAGTACTGATGAAGCTGATTGGCTATTTTTTTTTCAGCATGAAGCTGAATGTAACTTAAGGATAACATAGAACATTTACTATTGTGAGCTGAAGAAATTTTGAGGTTAAATATCTTCCTTTTTTATCTAGAGATGCTCATGTGAATCTATCTTTTCAGCTTTTTACAGTTATGAGTATTATGTCCCTTTAAATATCTCAGAATGTTTATTTTTATTAAATAAAACAGGATTAAGGTATTACATGAGATATTTCTCTATGCCCACTTTCATTAACATTGGTACAGTACTTTTCTCAGCCCTTTCCACTAACATTTTTCATATTTTCATATTGATAACAGTATTTTTTCATATGAAAAATTACTTTATCTGCTTTACATAAATGTTTTAGTGTTTGTAATCACTGCCAGTCTAAGCTAGACTGTTTATGCAGAGAACGAGACACAAAGTTCTAGATTCAATCAAACCCATTTATGAAACTAATATCCCATGAAAAACATAGCAACATTTCAACTTGAAAGTTTGTGATCTGCATCCTTTCCTTGGCACAGCCACAAATTAGAAGTCACTCTCCATTTTAATCAGTGGAGCAGCATATATCTTATAACTGTCCACCTCTCAGCACATAGAATGAGTTCTATTGCACAGGATGTGGGCATCACAAGAGCACCGTCAAAACCTTGCAGAGCAAAAAAAAACCTAAATGAACACGTAACCTTTTTTTTTTTTTTTTCACGATAGATAGAGCATACCAACTTACTTCCAATTTACTTCTATTATCAAAGTTGCTTCATTCTCTTGCTATCCTTCATTGAAGGAGCAGCAGTGCACTACTGGGAGCTAACAGAATAACAGGTGAGTCAATGACAAGAGACATTTATTTGCATCCACCAATCAGCAGCTAGCACCAGTAGTATAATGGTGCTCTTAAACTTTCTTAGGAATGACTAACAAAGACTACCAAAAGAACAAAGCAAATTAGATAATATAAGTAAAATTGTATGCTATCTGAATCAAGAACATTTATTTTGACTTAAAGGGACAGTCTAGTCAAAATTAAACTTTCATGATTCAGATAGGGCATGCAATTTTAAACAACTTTCCAATTTACTTCTATTATCTAATTTGCTCAATTCTTTAGATATCCTTTGTTGAAATAATAGCAATGCACGTGTGAGCCAATCACACAAGACCTTTATGTGCAGCAACCAATCAGCAGCTACTGAGCATATCTAGATATGCTTTTCAGCAAGTGATATCAAGAGAATGAAGCAAATTAGATAATAGAAGTAAATTAGAAAGTTGTTTAAAATGACATGTTCTTTCTAAATCACGAAAGAAAAAAATTGGGTTTCATGTCCCTTTAACTGTTCCTTTAAAACAGAAAAAACTCCCTCTATAAAACATTACACTTTAACATACGTGCAGGAGAAAACTTAAAAAAGTTAAATAGAAAAAGCAAGATATGACCCCAAGATGAGATAGTTCACATTAGCAATAGAGTCATTATGAATTCACTATATGGGACCTCTAGAACAGCTGGCAATACCTATAGCCAGTCCCTAAGACACCCTTCATTCTATCCTGCAAGACTACTTTACCACAACAAAAAATATATGCAAATATTTTACATTTCCAAACATTTATATAAACTTTTTTGCAAGTTTACTTAGTGTTACAATTGTAATTATTGTATTTCTGTTTTGCTTTTGGTTCATGTCTGATGTGTCAGATTTGATGTGTGGTTCATGTTTGATGTGTCATGTGCAACCATAGATGATAAGGGCCGGAATGTCCAGTGCCAGCCTGTGCATTAGCCAGACCGAGGTGTGCACATAGAGTACAAAGGACTTAGAGGCACATTTCAATGGGGGCAGCTAGTACAACCAGTGCACTGGCCCCCGGGGCCTGAGTGCTAGAGAGGCCCATAGACTAAAGATCACTCACAGTAAGAAGCCATAGTGGGCACATAGGGGACAGTAGCAGCATCAGATGGACCTTCCCTGGGCTGAGTGAGCTCCAGTAGCCATGGATTTTCATCTTCCTCTCCTTCCCCCTCCTTCCTTCATCAATTCCTAAACTGCTTCCCCTGTGATGCAAATGCTTCAGCAAGTTCTCAATTTATTACTAGGCCCCATCATCCATGTCAGCATTCCTGTGACACAGACAACGCCTATAGCAGTCGTAGAATGAAGACCATGGCCTGTGAGTGCCTGTGGTGTATGAGCAAGCAGAGGCACAATGGCATCCTCAAATTAAGCCCAGGTACTCTGTGTGTGCTGTGGTCAAGTTGGGCACCAATGCATGGCAACCACAATATACCTTTGCACCAAGGCAGAAAAACGCTTCACCCCCAACCCTAAACATCAATGAATAGCAAGCCCCTATCCCATGTATCAATGCAGAGCATCCCCTTATCCCCATGCCTTAGGGGGATATTTATCAAGCCGTCAACGATCATACCCCCGGAATTCTGCAGCGTAATTGTTGCGAGCTTCATCTGACCTAGTTATCAAAGCCTACAGACCGGCAAAAGTTGAAATCTGTGACATAACATATGATCCGCCGCTCTCAATACGACACAGATCGATGATTACGTCATTACAGATGTTACGAATACACACTCAGCTCTATTTGACACTTTTTCAAAGTTATCAAATAGTTAACAGGTACGCTTGCGGCTATTCCGGCCCAGCGTACCTGGTTTTCAATCCGCCACCCTGGAGGCCGCGGATTACATAGGAATCAATGGGAGACTAAAAGCAGCGAAAGCTTATGTTTGATGCTGCCAGATATCCCATTGATTTTTATGGTTGAAAACAAGTAACGTTTACACCTAACACCCTAACATAAGCCCCAAGTCTAAATACCCCTAATCTGCCGCCCCGACATCGTCTCAACCTAAATTAAATTTATTAACCCCTATTCCGCTTAAATTAAATTTATTAACCCCTTTATTTAGGTTGTGACGGGGTCCAGAAGCGGCAGGATAGGAGTTAATAACCTTATTTAGGTTTGCGCGGGGTCCGGGAGTGGCGGGATAGGGGTTAAACATTTTAGTATAGTGGCGTTGTTTATTGACAGGGTATAAAGTTGGTAAAGAGCTGAATAGACGCGAGATCGATGACTGCTAGTTAACAACAGTCTGATGCTCATCACCGTACTTGGTGCGCGTCTTCTTGCCAGCTTTTTTTATAAATATGGAGAGCGTATTAAGGTCCACGGCCGTGATGTTAGATGAGCGTATTGGTGCTGGGGAATGCAGCATAGTTGGGGCTTTAATAAATATCCCCCTTAGTATCAATCCAGGGCATAACCTTATACCCATCCCTTTTTATTAATGCAGTGAATTCCCTTACACACGTCCATTGTTATTAATCCAGGGCATAACCTTATCCCCATCCCTTGGTTTCAATGCAGGGCATTTTCTTACCCCCATTATATGATATCAATGCAGGGTATTCCCTTATTCCCATCCATTGGTTTTAATTTAGGGCATCCCCTCACTCCCTACCCTGTACACCAATGCAGGGTAACATATTATTTCCATTCCTGCACATCAATGTAGGCCCACAACTTACACAACACCCCTGGGTATCAAAGCATGGCTATCCCCCCCAATTCCTGTGCACCAATGCAGGTCAACACTTTCCCCCTTATCACAGCAAACAGATCAATACAATGATGAATAGGTGGACGGATAGTACAGAATACAACTAGAGGAAAAAAAGAATTCTTGACTAAGATGCATGAAACCTTTAATCAGCCCTGGGAATGCCCACTAACAAAACTACATAAAATATAGGTGAAGCAATGTTCAGTGAAATTCAGACATTACAGCACTTTTAAAGTTAAAAAGTCCAGCAAAAAAATAAAGACATCTATATTACATTTGCAATAAGTTTGGGGTATGACATAGGGAAAACCATTGTGCCCCTTTTTCTAGGCTTTACAGTGAGACTTTTCAGCAACCACACAAGTGTTTATGGGGGATGGGGAGACAGAGGAATTGGGAGAGAGAGAAATTATTTAAAAGGGAAAATTAATACTATATTGCCCATGCAGTGCTTTTCTTTAAATATGATTAAATAAAACCACAAACTATCACTTAAGGGATTATGGTATTTTAAGGGCATCCTAAAATATTCACACATGTTTAAGAATATTATTGTTGAGATTGGCAACTCTATTCTTTAAGCCTTTTTACAATAGAAATTGGTATTTTTCTGGATATTGTACAGGAACAACTGAACATAATTTAATTTGATAACATCTGGCTATTAATATGAAAGTATCCACAAAGCCACCACTCATAAGTATTTATGCAGTCCACCACTTTTTTGTGGTTACACATGGGTTTAGCAATGACTGTGGGGATTTAATCTGTTTCCTTTATAATAATAGAATATGTATGAGGATTTCTTTACTAGCCAGAAAATCAAATGTTTCATTTGTAGCACAAAGAAATCAGAAGAGCTTGTACATATTGTTCTAGGTTATTGTTCAGATAGTCTGAGTAATGTTTACAGACAAAAATGTGTACATAATATGTGATCATTAAAGGGTCGGTGTACTTTATTTTTTTCACCTTAATTTGTTTCCAATTACTTATTATATTAGCTGCAGAGTATAAAATGTATGAAAAAATATTAATTCAAATGGACAGTAGTCTACAATAGAATTTTTATTTTTTTAAAAGATAGATAATCCCTTTATTACCCATTCCCCAATTTTGCATAACCAACAGTTATATAAATATACTTTATACCTCTGTAATTACCTTGTATCTAAGCATCTTCTGACAGCCCCCTGATCACATGACTTTTTATTTATTATGTATTGACTTGCATTTTAGCCAATTAGTGCCATGTCTGCCACAAGCCAGGGATGTTATCTATATGGCTCACATGAACTAGGACTCTACTGTTGTGAAAAGCAAATAAAAAAGCATGTGATAAGAGGCTGTCTAAAGTGGCTTAGAGACGGCATAACTTTAGAGGTTTAACTGTTATAAAGTATATTAATATATCAATGTTGCTTGTGCAAAGCTGGGGAATGGGTAGTAAAGGCATTGGGGCCTATTTATCATATGTCTGTCGAACCTGATACGCTCTCCGTATTCAGCATTGCACCAGCAGCTCTTGTGAGCTGCTGGTGCAATGCCGCCCCCTGCAGACTCGCGGCCAATCGTCCGCCAGCAGAGGGGTGTCAATCAACCCGATCGTATTCGATCGGGTTGATTTCTCAACGATTCCTGTCCGCCTCATCAGAGCAGGCGGACAGGGTTATGGAGCAGCGGTCTTTAGACCGCTGCTCCATAACTTGTGTTTCTGGCGAGTCTGAAGACTGGCCAGAAACACGGGTCTTTAAGCTCCGATCGGAGCTTGATAGATAGGCCCCATTATCTTAGACTGTCTCTTTAGGTTTGTTTCTGCATTTTCTTTTTCTTTAATCACAAACGATTGAATGGGTTGAGCTTACAGAGAAATCAGATCTCATAATTGTATCACTTTCTGCACACATATCTTCTTTATATTGTCTCTATTCCAGAGCCCAGAGAACAATTACAAATTAACATTTGATTACTTATGTCACCTACCTTCTACTGGGAGATTAAGTTCTTTTGCTGACTATGTTTACATGGCTTTTCTATAGCCAATACTTAAGTTTAGAAACTTTCAGTATAGGCAGGGATATCACAGGCAAAACCAGCTATATCAAATGCTGAAATAAAGGTAATTTCACTATTTGTAAACAATTTAATATACTCCAGCAGGTAAAATGGATCATTACAAACAAATTAAAGGGGAGAAACATGTAGGGTACACTGCCCTTTAAATAATGGTATTTTATTTGTGCTGCCCTAGGTACTGCAAAACCTGCTACCCCTCAAATCCCCACCCCCACACACTATTTTAACTTCTTTTTTGCTTCATGTTTTCCTCAGAACCAGGGACATTTTGGGGGTTATGCACCATCAATAAACAATCCTATAATATAAAAGGCCAAGAGTGTTTGACCAAAGCTTTCATGCGCAGTAGAGACTGCACAAGGACGAACACACCTGTCCTTCAACAGAGTCTCAGACTGACCTGGCATCTATGGCTGACCGGGCGTGGGGGTGTGTGACTCGGACAGGTCTGGGCGTGATGTGGGCAGGGCCGGGCGGACATGAGAGAACTCAAAAGAGGGGGGATAGAGATAGCAAAAGAGAAGGAGAGAGACAGAAAAATAGAGGGGGAGGGAGAGAAAAAGAAAGGGAGAGAGAGAGCAAAAGAGGGGAGATAGAGAGAGCAAAAGAGAGGGAGGGAGACAGCAAAAGAAAGGGGGGAGAAAGGGGAGAGAGAGAGCAAAAGCGAGGGAGAGAGACAGCAAAAGAGAGGGGGGGAAAAGGGAGAGAGAGAGCAAAAGAGAGGAGAGATGAAGCAAAAGAGAGGGGAGAGAGAGCAACAGAGATGGGAGAGAGAGCAAAAGAGAGGGGAGAGAGCAAAATAGAGGGGATAGTGATAGCAAAAGAGAGGGAGAGAGACAGCAAAAGAGATAGGGAAAAAAGGGGAGCGAGAGAGCAAAGGGGAGAGAGCGCAAAAGAGAGGAGAGAGAGAACAAAAGAGAGGGGAGAGAGAGTGCAAAAGACGGGGGGAGTAAGAGAGAGAGAAAAAAAGAGAGGGGAGAGAGAGCAAAAGAGAGGGAGAGAGAGAGAGCATAAGAGAGGGGGAGAGAAAGCAAAAGAAAGGGGAGAGAGAGCAAAAGAGGGGGGATAGAGAGAGCAAAAGAGAGGGGGAGAGAGAGAGAGCAAAAGAGAGGGGGAGAGAGAGCAAAAGAGAGGGGGGAGAGAGAGAGAAAAAGAGAGGGGTAGAGAGAGAAAAAGAGAGGGGGATAGAGAGAGCAAAAGGGGAGATAGAGAGCAAAAGAGAGGGGGACAGAGCAAAAGAGGAGGGGAGAAGTGAAAGCAAAATAGGAGGGAGAGAGAGCAAAAGAGGGGGGATATAGAGAGAGCAAAAGAGAGGGGGAGAGAGAGAGAGAGCAAAAGAGAGGGGGAGAGAGAGCAAAAGAGAGGGGGAGAGAGAGCAAAAGAGAGGGGGGAGAGAGAGAGAAAAAGAGAGGGGTAGAGAGCGAAAAAGAGAGGGGGATAAAGAGAGCAAAAGTGGAGATAGAGAGCAAAAGAGAGGGGGACAGAGCAAAAGAGGAGGGGAGAAGTGAAAGCAAAATAGGAGGGAGAGAGAGCAAAAGAGGGGGGATATAGAGAGAGCAAAAGAGAGGGAGGGAGAGAGACAGCAAAAGAGAGGGAGACAGACAGCAAAGGAGAGGGAGAGAGCGTTAAAGAGAGGGGAAGAGCGCAAACGATAGGGGGAGATAGCAAAAGAGGGGGGAGAGCGCAAAAGAGAGGGGGAGAGCACAAAAGAGGGGGGAGAGCACAAAAGAGAGGGGGAGAGAGAGAACAAAAGAGAGGGGGAGAGAGAGAGCAAAAGAAAGGGGAGAGAGAGAGCAAAAGAGGGTGGATAGAGAGAGCAAAAGAGAGGGGGGGGGAGAGAGCAAAAGAGAGGGGGGAGAGAGAGCAAAAGAGAGGGGGGAGAGAGCAAAAGAGAGGGGAGAGAGAGAGAGAGCAAAAGAGAGGGGAGAGAGAGAGAGCAAAAGAGAGGGGAGAGAGAGCAAAAGAGAGGGGGAGAGAGAGAGCAAAAGAGGTGGGATAGAGAGAGCAAAATGGGGGATAGAGAGCAAAAGAGAGGAAGAGAGACAGCAAAAGAGAGGGGGAGATAGCAAAAGAGAGGAGGGGAGAAGTGAAAGCAAAAGAGGGAGGAGAGAGAGCAAAAGAGGGGGGATATAGAGAGCAAAAAGAAGGAGAGAGACAGCAAAGGAGAGGGAGAGGGAGAGAGAGAGAGAGAGAGAGAGAGAGAGAGAGAGAGAGAGAGAGATTCAAGAATGACTAGACCGTTTAAAGTTGTAATTACGTATCTAGGTATTAATCTAAGCAAGAATCCAAAGTCATGGTATGAATTGAACTTTAAGCCAATCTTGCAAAAAATATATGATCAGCTCAATGCCTGGACACATCTTCCATTAGCTTTATCAGGAAAGATTGGATTAATTAAAATGATCATCTTCCCAAAAATACTCTATAAATTGCAGAATTTACCCCTATTATTAAAGAAAGCAGATATTAAATAATTCAATAAAAATATAACGGAATTTCTATGGGGAAAAAAAGAAGGAAAATTTCACTTCAAATATTATTATATTTAAAAGAACATGGTGGATTTGCACTCCCGATATTGGGAAATATAATTTAGCGTGTCTTGTTAAAATAGCGGCTGAATGACTGATGGATAAGGAATATTATACAGCCAAATCTTTAGAAGAAGACATAGTGAAACCCTATTCTTTAAAAGCTTTATTGCATACACAAATTAAAGATATTCCAAAGGAGATTAAAAGTATCAATTCAGTTATGGGTATTATAAAAGCATGGCAACAATATTGTAAGAAACTTAAAATTAACTATGCAGTGTCTAATTTTTTAACAAAAGTTGGCTATCCCCCATTTCCTGAGGCATTAAAATCTGCCGTATTCCATAGGTGGAAAATAATGGGCCTGATATACGTTAGACAAATGATTAATTTCATTACAGATATATCCCAGATCAAAACATTCGAAGAACTAAGACGCAAATTTGACTTACCCAGTAAAGATTTTTTTGCTTATTTACAATTGAGGAATCTTGTTAATAAACTATTACAAACCCAAAATAAAGATTGGGGTTGGCCCTCACTTACTCCTAATTTTGAATTATGTAAAATGGAAAATTTCTCCATAAAAAAATGGTACAAGGAGTCAGTACGACTCAAGGGTAATTTAAACCTACAATTGATTGTTAAAAAATTGCACCTGAAGGGAGTAATGGAGTGTAATGAAGAGTATATTCAGAATAGCATTAGCAGATTAAATAAGATATTTGTTTCTATTAATTATAGAGAAGCACATATCAACTTATTAAATCAAACATATCTTATGCCTTCGGCAATGGCAAGATGGAATAGTAAAATTCAAGATAAATTTGTTAAATGCGGTAGCAGAGGCGCTGACATTGTGCATTATTTCTGGGGTTGTACATTAGTCAGACAATATTGGAATAAAATAAGTTTTTGGCTTTTAGGATATTTAAAGTAGAGATAAAAATTTATCGAGATTTAGTGTTTTTTCTACTTCCCCCAAAAAACAAGGTTAAAAATAAGGAATTTATCAAATTGGTTATTGGTGTAGCTAGGTTTTTACTTCTGAAAACTTGGATTTCAAAAAAATTGCTTGCTACAGCCGAAGTAAACAATCGGATTTTTAAACAAATGACGTTAGAACAATGTATGATCGAACAAGATAAAACCAATGAAGTTGACAGATTCTTAAAAAAAATGGGAAATATTTATATATTCAAAGTCAGTAGAACTGCAAAAGAAAATTATATATCCACTTAGATCTACAGATTATTAACTCCCACAGATATATTAGGCTTAGATCAAGAGAAGGCTGAATTTTATTGGTTTTTATTTGGGTTTTTTTTTTTTTTTTTTACCCTCTCCGTTTGGTTTGCAGAAAATTTTATCCTTCTGGGGAGTAATCGTTTGTTTCATGGGTTATACAGAAATGGTTGGCCTCAAAAGTGGGTTATGGTATGTTAATGATTAAGGGCTCTGAGTGTGTTTTAAACCGGATGGCTTACAATGCATAAGAAAACTTACTTGCCTTTCAGTTTCATTTATTACATCGATAGTTTAAGATGTATATAACCCCCAAGTATGTAAATATGTTTCACCATCCCTCTTTCTTTTTTGTACCCCATATGGATCTTTAATAAAAACATTTAATAAAAAAAAAGAGAGCAAAAGAGAGGGAGAGAGACAGCAGAAGAGAGGGTGAGAAAGGGGAGGGAGAGAAAAATAGACGGGGGAGAGAGAAAAAGAGAGGGGGGAGTGCAAAAGAGGAGAGAGAGAGAGCATTCAAAAGAGAGGGGGGAAGAGGGAGAGAGAGAGAGCAAAAGAGAGGGGAGGTAGAGCAAAAGAGAGGGGGAGAGAGAGAGAGCAAAAGAGAGAAGGAGAGAGAGAGCAAAAGAGAGGGGAGAGAGTGCAAAAGAGAGGGGGAGAAAGAGAGCAAAAGAGAGGGGAGAGAGAGTGCAAAAGAGGGGGGAGAGAGGGGGAGAGAGAGAGCAAAAGAGAGGGGGAGAGCGAGAGCATAAGAGAGGAGGGGAAGAGAGAGCAAAAGAAAGGGGAGAGAGAGATCAAATGAGGGGGGATAGAAAGAGCAAAAAAGAGGGGGGAGAGACAGAGAGCAAAAGAGGGGGGAGAGAGAGAGTAAAAGAGAGAGAGGAGGGGGGGGCGGAGCCAGCAGCTCAAGAGACAGGACGTGTGTGTTTGAGGCTCCGTCTTAGAAAGCATCAAAAGTGGAATTAAAAATTGTGCTTAACAGTAAAAAGTATTAAACCTTTTCCCTGTTCGCTAAGCCATAACCTGGGCACATCAGGGGAAAGCTACCCCAAGTTCAGAAGAGACTTTTTATTTAGCCTGTAGTGTACAAGCTTGACCGGAGCAGCTGCGGTATTCACAGTAGGGGGAGCCGCCCTCCGGAGGGTCGGGGCTCCCACTTGGACAGAGACCTGTGGTGGAGAAGGGGGTCTTCAGGGGCCTAAAGGACTGAGTTACCCGCTGAACTGGCCCGGACATCTGGGGGCTTGCCCCGCTGCTCCTGATCTCACTCCCCAGGCGACGTCACCTTATATTCTGCTCCGGAGGGCCGGGGACCCGCTCCGGAGCATCTGCCTGCCAGTGGACAGTGGTTGTGGGATCGGAACACTTACCACCTTCCCACAGAAGACTCGGCGGCCGGGACTCGTGTGCGCAGGTGAGCAGCGCTGAGGAGATCAGAAGACCGGCAAAGTTGTGCGGCTGCACGAAATCCAGATTGGACGGAGGTAGGAGCTGACCGCTTCATCTGTGGGCTGCGGATCACCGAGAGATTGACCCATCTCCACTGATACTGGGGTACAAGTTGGTTGCAGGTGAAGGCGGTAAAAGGCGCAAAGGGCGCGAAAAACGGCCATCTTCGGCCTGCACCGCGGCCTCCATTGTAGCTGCATGATTGAGAAGGCCCTGTGATAAGGCTTGGCCGGAACCTTCATGCTGAAATTACAGCTGCTGGTATGATCGGAGGTGAGAGACCGGAGGCCTTGCTGATTTTGGGAGGCTACATAGAGCTGCCTGCTGGGCTATTCTAATAAAGGGAGCTGCATGTGGATGGGTAAGACCTTTCTATTTCCCTGATTAGCCCTGATTAGCCCACGACCCAGAGACTGGTATATACACACCTAATTAAGTCCCTGGCTGAGCCCATTGCTTACCCCATCACAGTATACATAGCTACCAGGGACTGAAGCGTCTCCATTAAGGGGTACCTGTGATTTTGCACGACTTAATTTTCTCTTCACCCCTAACTGCTGCAATACCCCAAGTAGGGCTCCTGGAACATTTTCCCTTTATCATCTGTGCCTATTACTGAGGCAATTTCTTGGAAGGGACAGTTGCCCACACAGAGACTTGGAAACATTAACTGCAAGTTTTGGGACTCAATGTTGTTTTCCTTTGTATTGAAAAAATGTTTATCTGTTAACCCTTGTTTCTCTCTGCAGGGCCTGTGACATAGCAGCATACACATTTGCTCTAAAAACAAATGCTAACTTGAATGCCAATCTATGTTACTTATATTGCTGATATTCTGTGTTGTTTTACTCTGCTATATCCCACACTTTTAGGTTTGTGCCACTTTACTGCAGGTATTACTGATTTGAATTGGGACACGCTGCATATATAATACAAGCTTTCTCTCCAGGTGTTCGGTGTGCTCTCTCCCCCCCTTTCCCGTCAGGCATTGCTGGCGGGTCATATCCCTCTCCCTTTTTCCTACATGGTCCTATGGTGACAACTCCCCTGGGAGAGGGCAGCATACTGGTTCCATAACTAAGGTGGCTTAATTCCTAGTTAAGTATTGTATACATTTTTTTTCTTTCATTGGCCTCTTACGGATAGGGGTGTCCCCCCCCCCCTTTTTATGGGAGACCATTATACAGTGTGCACATTCCTAGGTTATCTAAGTGAATTCGTTTACACTATGTCAGGTTAAGAAGGGCCCTATGAGCCCCCCCCTCCCCACATATTCTAAAAGGATAACATCTAATTATTAAACTTTGTAGTGGCTGTATTAGCAGTGTCGGTCCCAGCCAACATGTCACAACAGGCTAAGAAAAAACAAAAGGGCAACTTCGGGCCCAAGAAAACTGTGATAGACCATTTCCACCCACGTGGACGAGAGGGATCCGTCAGGTCGGAGGATGACAATTCTATCACTTCAGACACCCTAGAGGACCACACTGAGAGCAGGTTCCCTTCCTCCAATACTCCAAGCAGAAGCAAGGGGGACGCCCCGGCCTTACCGCTGGAGTCCATCCAGCGCATGTTCGAGAACCAAAACCAGACCCTCACTAGACGATTTGATAAACTCGAGAGATCGTTCGAGGATCTGAGACGTGATATTTCCTCCATCAGTGAGAGAACTGACACCATTGAAAGGAAACAGGAAGATCTCATGGTGGACCATGCTAATTGGGTGGGCCAGACACAAAGCCTGACAGACCAAGTGTCTTCCCTGGAAGCGAAGGTGGCAGACTTGGAGGACAGATATAGGCGAAATAATGTGAGACTTAGAGGAATCCCTGAGTCTGTTCTCCCGCAAGACCTAGAGGAATATGCTCATCGGCTTTTCCAGTCTATCCTTGGGCCTAATGCTGGAGATTTAAATAGAATAGACCGTATTCACCGGACGGCGCGACCTAGAAATCTCCCTCCTGGTAAACCTAGAGACACTATAGCCCGCTTACATTACTATTCATATAAAGACAAATTGATGAGAGCAATGCTGCGCTCACCGCAACTTAATGGGCAATTCAGAGAGGTCTCGCTGTTTCCAGACTTGTCTTCCTACACCTTGGCTCAAAGGAGAAGCTTCGCAGAGGTCACCAAGGTCCTAAGAAGCAACCAGATCAGATACAGGTGGGGATTCCCAACCAAATTGATAGCCACTAAAGATGGAGCTCAGCACATCATCCTGACTCCCCAACAAGGACAGGAGCTTATTAGGACATGGCAGCTGTTGCAGCGGGATAGGTCCCCGTCAGTCTCCCCGAGGAGGCCCCCCACGGTTCATAACGGGCAAGCCCGCCCACATAGACGAAGTCCAGAATTGAGGGCAAACGCCCAAGAATGGAATCCAGGAAGCCCATAGCCCTGGGACCGACCCACTGCTCTTATAGGCCGAATCTACTCCCACTCTCCTAATGGAACCTCCTTCTGACAAGATTGACTGCACAACCTAAGGGGTCCTTGGGGCTCCAGAGTTACTTGGGGCCTGAAGCCAACTCTTATAACTTATTTAATGTCTTTCATAGGGGTCCCACATGATTTGCTATTTTTATGTCCTTCTGGGGACACATTTAGGGGCCTCACCCACACAGCACATATAGGTAGGCTTCTAGAAGTTAATTGTAAATTGTATCATTGAATGTTCTCATGCTTCAGAAGCAACAGTGGTCAGTCTGATAAATCAGATTATGAGGTTAAGGATATTTAGGACCTATAAGAGTTATATTAGGTCACTGTTTTCTATATATGTCTATATCTGTTATTGATGTTGCCTTGTTACTTTTATCTGTTAAATTACCGGTTTTAGGGGGGGGGGGCTGTGGGTCTGTTGCTGGCTCCGCCCCCTCTTTCATCTCATCTTTCATCTCATCCCCCATTCCATTTCATCTCATTCCATTTCACTATATCCCGCCACGTTTCTCCTTTTCCGTTTCATCTTCAACACCTTAGTTCTCCCACTCTCTTCCTACTCCCCCCTGCCCCATACCCTCCTGTCCAGCCATCACCACTCCACCCCATTACCTCCTCTCCCACTTTACCCCATCCCGTCGCTCTTACCCCATTGTATGTCACATTATTTCATCCCACTACTCCCTCACTCACAAAAACTAAAATTCACCTGCGGCTAGGGGACTCTTGACCCTCCGTATACCCCCTGGCAGAGTAGAAAACCCTCTGCCATTCCGGGGCGGCGGGGCGTCTGGTCTGGTTGGATTTTCCCTACTAAAACCTACATCTTATAGCCTTCACCTCTTCACCTCTCTCTCCCCCCCCTTTTTTTTTTTCCCTCTCCTCCTTCCACCCCTATCCCCCTCCTTGCCCTCAGACGCCCTGCCGCCCTGCTGAGCTTTGCCTCTCCGATTATTAAACAAGGTATAACTTGCCTGGGCCTGGATGACTTTTAGAACTACATCATTACACCGCATAGTACGCAAAGCCCGAGGAGTTGGTCCATCCCAGGCAAGGCCCAAGTAGACTTCTAGTTAACTTCTTTTGGTGTATGTTACTTCACCTAAAAATATGGTTGTACTGAACTGATCATTGACAGGGACAAGCCCTCAGGTATTAAGCACTATTGTTGGTTTGTTGGCCTACAATAGAAAGTTCTAACGCAGTTAATGTCCACTGTCTGTTAAAGATGAAGTTATGTAAAAAGGAGGTATTATTCATGGCTATGCAACATCCTCTCTGGATGGAATTCAAGAAATCTATGTAAGTTTAAGGACATGCCTGTTACATTGGTCCTCTAATTTTGCTTTTAATGTATGTCTTACGGGCATGTTGCCGTGATATGCTTATGTAAATGTACTGTTGCTTATGTTATTCTACCTCAATAAAAAAGCATTTGGAAAAAAAAAAAAAAAAGAGAGAGAGGAGGAAAGAGCAAAAGAGGGGGGATAGAGGGAGCAAAAGAGAGGGAGATCGACAGCAAAAGAGATGGGGGAGAGAGCAAAAGAAAGGGGGGAGAGAGAGAGCAAAAAAAAGGAAGAGAGACAGCAAAATAGAGTGGGAGAGAGAGCAAAAGAGAGTGGAAGAGAGCGCAAAAGAGAGGGGGAGAGAGTGCAAAAGAGGGGGAGAGAGAGCGTAAAAAAGAGGGAGCAAAAGAGAGTGGGGATAGAGAGCAAAAGAGAGGGGGGAGAGAGAGAGCAAAAGAGAGGGGGGAAAGAGCAAAAGAGAGGGGGATAGAGAGAGAGCAAGGGGTGGACCAGTCAAGTGATAAATAAATAAAATGTTTTAGAACTTAGGAGTGAGAAAAAAAATCATACTATAGAATAAAGGCACAGAATGTTCTGCCTTCCACTCCCACTCCTTCTACCCTAAACATTACCATATCTTTTTACCATAACATCTAAAAAGGCAAAATTTGATATCAAACATTCTCCCAAGACTAAAAGTAGGTGACTTTTAAAAGGTAAATTACAATTTAAAATACAGGTAACAAAAAACATGAAGAAGTATCAGCTAAAAGTAAAAGGGACTTGGAGGTCGAAGCTAATTATTTATAATTTAGAGTGTATGAAATTAATATTTTTATATACACTACATTAAAAAACAAAAATTTTCCAATGTATTATTTATCACATTCATTAAAGAGACTGTAAAGTCAAAATTAAACTTTCAGATAGGGTATGCAATTTTAAACAACTTTCCAATTTACTTCTGTTATCATCAAATTTGCTTTCTTCTCATAGTATTCTTTGTTAAAGGCTAAACCTAGGTAGGCGCATACACTGAATTCTAAGCCCTTGAAGGCAGCCTCTTACCTCAGTGCATTGTATTAGCTTTTTACAGTTAGACACTGATAGTTCATGTGTGCCATATAGATAACATTGTACTCACTTGCATGCTGTTACCTAGGAACCAGCACTGATTGGCTAAAATGCAAGCCTGTGGAAGGAACTGAAATAGGGGGGCAGTTTGCAGAAGCTTAGATACAAGGTAATGACAGAGGTAAAAAGTGAATTAATATAACCGTGTTGGTTATGCAAAACTGGGGAATGGGTAATACAGGGATTATCTATCTTTTTAAACAATAAAACATTTCAAGTAGACTGCCCCTTTAACTACCCTTCCTATCCTTTGTTAAAACTTTCCATGAGAGCATACATAGGTAGGCTCAAGAGCATGCACTTGTATAGAGCACTATATGGCAGCAGTGTTTCTAACAATGTTATACATCTAGTGCTCAAAATATGTGCACACTCTTGAGTCTCCCTCAGTATAAGTAGCAGACCTACTCATCAGAGGGCCTTGGTTCAAATTGTTTTTTAGACCCCCCCCCAAAGGTAACTCAGTAGTAAGCAATAGTAATAATATACATGCTGCTCTGTATATTGAGGATAGACAGACAGACATGCAGACAGATAAGGGAGGCCTGCACTAATTAAAGGTTCCACTACATTAGGATTGTTCACATTCTGCATATATATATATATATATATATATATATATATATATATATATATATATATATATATATATATATATATATATATATATATATAGACTGGCTGCTATGGGCTCCTGCAGTACATGGGCCCCGGGGCCACTGCAACTGCTGCACCAATGGTAGTTCTTCCCCTGCTCAGTATGCTCTTATTAAAAGGAGCTGAGATTTAAAGGATACAAAAGAAATAGGCACAATTAATAGCATAAGTCAACTGGAAAGCATTATTTGAATTGTACAGCCTTTTTGAATCATGAAAGGTTAATTTTGACTTCCATGTCCTTTACAATACCACATCAATACTAGAGACACATTCTTAAAAAGGTTAGCTCTCTTACAAGCTCATCCATAGCATTCCTCCTCCTTATTGACTTGTAAGGAATGTAGCTTATAATACAGCATCATAATTTATTTTGCACTTCTCCCACTTAAGTATGTATTTGCCAAAGAAATCTAATTTGTGGAATATTAAATGTAGCAAGCATTCTTGTTACCAGCATAACGAAGAATAACATTTTGCATAGAATCTTATGACAATGCTGTCTAAACATTTTGTACCACAGGCCAAAATAAAAGAACTGTTTAATTGCAATTTTCAAGGAAGCAGAGATAAGCTAATAAAGCAACTGAATATCATGTACAAATAAAAATCCTTATCACTAAAATACCATGATGTCATTCAGTTCAGTTCCTTAATACAACAGTACATCAACACAGCATAAAAGTATAACAAAGGAATTTCTTTTTAAATGCTGAAGCATTAGACTGTGACAAATATCAACAAAAAATGTACTTTTTTTATTTTAAAAATATTTAAGAAAAATGAAAGCAGCACAGCCAAGGAAAAGGTATAAACAAGACAGACCTGAGAACATGGTGGGAATTGGTTGTAAAAGAACAAGTTTCAAGAATCCTTGAGCACCGCTGAATGAAGACGTGCAAACAGCATACTCTATTAATAAATCCATGTCCCAAATAATAATTGGAGTCATGGGGTGACTTCTAGATATCATAAATCATATTAATGACCAATAAGGAATGTGTATTCCCTATTACACTTACCTGAACAGATTCCTCTCTTCCAGAATACTTTCCAATCTGAGTCTTCCCACTTATGAAAATACCTATAACTGGGAGTAGTTTCCTTGTTTCAATTTCTTGGTCATCCACATACAAGGTTACATCATCTTCTGTAACCAATAGTCGCATCTGGTGCCAACCCTCATCAAATAGTTTCTGTTTTAAATGAAAAATGAATTTTGTTTGTTTGTTTGTTTTTTAATAAAACAGCTCATTATTTAATAAGTAGATATTTAAAAGTGTTTCTTTCTTCTTTTTTTTTGGCTTGCAAGGAAAGGAGAAAATGAGCCCCCATAATGTTCTGAGTTTGTGATTATATTATGATTATATTTCTGATTATATTATCAAGAACATTGCATTAAAACTTCATTGATTCAGGGACTGGCTGCCTGTTTTTGTTTTCTATTATTTTGGAAGTCCATTAAGAAATAAACTTTTTATATAGAAAGTTTACTGTTTGGAGATAAACTTGTTTATAATTCTTACTGTTAATAGTGTAATAAACAGTTTCCTGATGACAGATCTAATTATCCTATTGACTCAACACATGTGAAGCTAATCTGTCAATATCTTGTAGCACTCTGACCCCCACCCCTTATCGCTTAAATTATTCTGCCTAGGTCTATGTACTAGAGTATGTTTATGTTAAGAATATTACATTAAAACAATATGGGCTAAAGTTCTAATTTAATATGCGCCCGTAAGGGGGCAAATTTGCCCGTTTATGGGCGAGTGTTAAATAAACAGCTATTAAAAGTGCCTGGTTAATTCTACCGCAAGCTTGCGGTAGCAATTAGCGCTAGAATACATTAACCAGAGATCAGATCTCTCGTTAATGAAAAAAATGTCCATTCATTTCCCCCTAAATAAATTATATACTTCACTTATTAATAAAAAATATATGAGGTGTTAGAAAAAAACTACACTGAAAAGCACTGTTAATATGTGTATGTAAACATATAAGCACATACATACTATGCGGCACATTTATCAAGCTCCGTATGGAGCTTGTGGGCCCGTGTTTCTGGCGAGTCTTCAGACTCGCCAGAAACACCAGTTATGAAGCAGCGGTAACAAAGACCGCTGCTCCATAACACTGTCCATCTGCTCTGAGCAGGCGGACAGGAATCACCGGAAATCAACCCGATCGAATACGATCGGGTTGATTGACACCCCCTGCTGGCGGCTGATTGGCCACGAGTCAGCAGGGGGCGGCATTGCACCAGCAGCTCTTGTGAGCTGCTGGTGCAATGCTGAATATGGAGAGCGTAATGCTCTCCGCATTCAGCGAGGTCTTGTGGACCTGATCCGCACTGTCGGATCAGGTCCGCAAGACCTTTAATAAATATGCCCCTATATACAGGGAGTGCAGAATTATTAGGCAAGTTGTATTTTTGAGGATATATTTTATTATTGAACAACAACCATGTTCTCAATGAACCCAAAAAACTCATTAATATCAAAGCTGAATAGTTTTGGAAGTAGTTTTTAGTTTGTTTTTAGTTATAGCTATTTTAGGGGGATATCTGTGTGTGCAGGTGACTATTACTGTGCATAATTATTAGGCAACTTAACAAAAAACAAATATATACCCATTTCAATTGTTTATTTTTACCAGTGAAACCAATTTAACATCTCAACATTCACAAATATACATTTCTGACATTCAAAAACAAAACAAAAACAAATCAGTGACAATATAGCCACCTTTCTTTGCAAGGACACTCAAAAGCCTGCCATCCATGGATTCTGTCAGTGTTTTGATCTGTTCACCATCAACATTGCGTGCAGCAGCAACCACAGCCTCCCAGACACTGTTCAGAGAGGTGTACTGTTTTCCCTCCTTGTAAATCTCACATTTGATGATGGACCACAGGTTCTCAATGGGGTTCAGATCAGGTGAACAAGGAGGCCATGTCATTAGATTTTCTTCTTTTATACCCTTTCTTGCCAGCCACGCTGTGGAGTACTTGGACACGTGTGATGGAGCATTGTCCTGCATGAAAATCATGTTTTTCTTGAAGGATGCAGACTTCTTCCTGTACCACTGCTTGAAGAAGGTGTCTTCCAGAAACTGGCAGTAGGACTGGGAGTTGAGCTTGACTCCATCTTCAACCCGAAAAGGCCCCACAAGCTCATCTTTGATGATACCAGCCCAAACCAGTACTCCACCTCCACCTTGCTGGCGTCTGAGTCGGACTGCAGCTCTCTGCCCTTTACCAATCCAGCCACGGGCCCATCCATCTGGCCCATCAAGACTCACTCTGATTTCATCAGTCCATAAAACCTTAGAAAAATCAGTTTTGAGATATTTCTTGGCCCAGTCTTGACGTTTCAGCTTGTGTGTCTTGTTCAGTGGTGGTCGTCTTTCAGCCTGTCTTACCTTGGCCATGTCTCTGAGTATTGCACACCTTGTGCTTTTGGGCACTCCAGTGATGTTGCAGCTCTGAAATATGGCCAAACTGGTGGCAAGTGGCATCTTGGCAGCTGCACGCTTGACTTTTCTCAGTTCATGGGCAGTTATTTTGCGCCTTGGTTTTTCCACACGCTTCTTGCGACCCTGTTGACTATTTTGAATGAAACGCTTGATTGTTCGATGATTACGCTTCAAAAGCTTTGCAATTTTAAGAGTGCTGCATCCCTCTGCAAGATATCTCACTATTTTTTACTTTTCTGAGCCTGTCAAGTCCTTCTTTTGACCCATTTTGCCAAAGGAAAGGAAGTTGCCTAATAATTATGCACACCTGATATAGGGTGTTGATGTCATTAGACCACACCCCTTCTCATTACAGAGATGCACATCACCTAATATGCTTAATTGGTAGCAGGCTTTCAAGCCTATACAGCTTGGAGTAAGACAACATGCATAAAGAGGATGATGTGGTCAAAATACTCATTTGCCTAATAATTCTGCACACAGTGTATATATATTTTCTTATAAATATATATTTTACATTTGCTGCCCAACACTGCATGACTTATCCAGTGCGCTGCGCTAGGTTCTTTGCTATGTCTGACGGTATCAGAACAAGGCTCCCATTGGAGCCTATGGAAAGCTTCCAGGCAATGCGAGCGTGAGGTCGAGGTCGCATTGGGCTTAACTTGTAATACCAGGGCACACTTGAGAGTGGAGCGCAAATATTGTGCTCACAAAAGTGCAATTTTGCACTCTACTCATAATCAAGGCCTAAATACATAAAAAGTATTAAAAAGTTATGGTAAAAAATAATTAGCCTATATTTGAATATTCATCTATGTAGTGCTTATACAACAACATACATCCCCAAACATACATCCCCAAGTTATTTATTTTTTGGTTTCTTAATTTTTATCATTGACAATAAAAATAAATCAAAGCAAATTTGATAATATAAATAAAAGAGAAAACTATTTAACCCCTTGGAGACCAAGGATGTATCAGGCATGTCCTACATTGGGTGTCAGTTAATGACCAAGGACGTGCCTGGCACTTCCTCTGGGGTTTCAAGCACTGGAAGCGATCGTAATCGCTTCCAGATGCTTTCATGGTATTGCAGCAATGCCTCGATGTTGAGGCATTGTGCAATACCCTTTTTTAGGCAATCGATGCAGAGAGGGCTACTCTGTGGCCCCCTCTGCATTGGCCAGGGAAGGTGCTTATTGTTGGTGGCGTGGGAGGGATCGGAGGGAAGTGGGTGGGCGGCCCATCACTGGGGGAGGTGGGAGGAGGGCGGCCGGGGATGTGAGAGGGGCGGGAGGGTGTGTGAGAGGGGCGGGCGGGGACCGTTAGGCTACAGAAAGTCTGCACTTTAGTGCAACATGAAGAAGGGAGAGGGGGTATTTTACATTTAGTCCCATGGGAAATTAGCTGGGAGGGGGGAGGGAAGTGACCTGGTAGGGGGGTAGAGAAATGAGGGGGGGCAGCTACACTATAGAAAAGAAAACATGACAAAATGGGTACTGGCAGACAGCTGTCAGTACCTAAGGTAAGGGGGGAAAGTACACCTCAAAAAATATATAGTAAAAAAAATATATATAATTTTTTTAACCCTTTTATTTTATACTGGCAGACTTTGGGGGTGGGGGAGGGAAGAGAGCTGTTTGAGGGGGTTAGGGAGGGATCAGGGGGTGGGATGTGTCATATGGGAGGCTGATCTCTACACTAAAGCTAAAATTAACTCTACGAGCTACCTAATTAACCCCTTCACTGCTGAGCATAACACAAGTGTGGTGCACAGCGGCATTTAGAGGCATTCTAATTACCAAAAAGCAACGCCAAAGCCATATATGTCTGCTATTTCTGAACAAAGTGGATCCCGGAGAAGCATTTACAACCATTTGTGCCATAATTGCACAAGCTGTTTGTAAATAATTTCAGTGAGAAACATACGGCTAGATTTAGAGTTGGGCGGTAGCCGTGAAAACCAGTGTTAGAGGCTCCTAGCGCTGGTTTTTACCGCCCTCTGGTATTTGGAGTCAGTCAGGAAAGGGTCTAACGCTCACTTTACAGCCGCGACTTTTCCATACCGCAGATCCCCCTACGCCATTTGCGTATCCTATCTTTTCAATGGGATCTTCCTAACGCTGGTATTTAGAGTCGTGGCTGAAGTGAGCGTTAGAAATCTAACGACAAGACTCCAGCCGCAGAAAAAAGTCAGTAGTTAAGAGCTTTCTGGGATAACGCCGGTTTATAAAGCTCTTAACTACTGTGCTCTAAAGTACACTAACACCCATAAACTACCTATGTACCCCTAATCCGAGGCCCCCCCACACCGCCGCCACTCTATTAAATTTTTTTAACCCCTAATCTGCCGCTCCGTACACCGCCGCCAGTTACATTATCCCTATGTACCCCTAATCTGCTGCCCCTAACATCGCCGACCCCTATATTATATTTATTAACCCCTAATCTGCCGCCCCCAACGTCGCCTTCACCTACCTACAATTATTAACCCCTAATCTGCCGCTCCGTACACTGCCGCCAGCTACATTATCCCTATGTACCCCTAATCTGCTGCCCCTAACATCGCCGACCCCTATATTATATTTTTTAACCCCTAATCTGCCCCCTCCAACGTCGCCGCTACCTTACCTACACTTATTAACCCCTAATCTGCCGACCGAACCGCACCGCTACTATAATAAATGTATTAACCCCTAATCCGCCTCACTCCCGCCTCAATAACCCTATAATAAATAGTATTAACCCCTAATCTGCCCTCCCTAACATCGCCGACACCTGCCCTCCCTAACATCGCCGACACCTAACTTCAAACATTAACCCCTAATCTGCCGACCGGAGCTCACCGCTATTCTAATAAATTTTTTAACCCCTAAAGCTAAGTCTAACCCTAACACTAACACCCCCCTAAGTTAAATATAATTTAAATCTAATGAAATAAATTAACTCTTATTATATAAATTATTCCTATTTAAAGCTAAATACTTACCTGTAAAATAAACCCTAATATAGCTACAATATAAATTATAATTATATTGTAGCTATTTTAGGATTAATATTTATTTTACAGGCAACTTTGTAATTATTTTAAACAGGTACAATAGCTATTAAATAGTTAATAACTATTTAATAGCTAAAATAGTTAAAATAATTACAAAATTACCTGTAAAATAAATCCTAACCTAAGTTACAATTAAACCTAACACTACACTATCAATAAATTAATTAAATACAATACCTACAAATAACTACAATGAAATAAACTAACTAAAGTACAAAAAATAAAAAAGAACTAAGTTACAAAAAATAAAAAAATATTTACCAACATTAGAAAAATATTACAACAATTTTAAACTAATTACACCTACTCTAAGCCCCCTAATAAAATAACAAAGACCCCCCCCAAAAAAATGCCCTACCCTATTCTAAATTAAAAAAGTTCAAAGCTCTTTTACCTTACCAGCCCTGAAAAGGGCCCTTTGCGGGGCATGCCCCAAATAATTCTGCTCTTTTGCCTGTAAAAAAAAAACATACACTACCCCCCCCCCAACATTACAACCCACCACCCACATACCCCTAATCTAACCCAAACCCCCCTTAAATAAACCTAACACTAAGCCCCTGAAGATCTCCCTACCTTGTCTTCACCATGCCAGGTTCACCGATCGGTCCAGAAGAGGGTCCGAAGTCTTGATCCAAGCCCAAGCAGGGGGCTGAAGAGTGACTTCCATCCTCGGGCTGAAGTCTGGATCCAAGCGGCGGCGGAAGAAATCCATCATGGGGATGAAGTCTTCTATGAAGCAGCATCTTCAATCTTCTTTCTTCCGGAGCCATCATCTTCCAGCCGACGCGGAACATCCTCTTCTACCGACGCCTACTCGCCGAATGACGGTTCCTTTAAATGATGTCATTCAAGATGGCGTCCCTCGAATTCCGATTGGCTGATAGGATTCTATCAGCCAATCGGAATTAAGGTAGGAATATTCTGATTGGCTGATGGAATCAGCCGATCAGATTCAAGTTCAATCCGATTGGCTGATCCAATCAGCCAATCAGATTGAGCTGGCATTCTATTGGCTGTTCCGATCAGCCAATAGAATGCAAGCTCAATCTGATTGGCTTATTGGATCAGCCAATCGGATTGAACTTGAATCTGATTGGCTGATTCCATCAGCCAATAAGAATATTCCTACCTTAATTCCGATTGGCTGATAGAATCCTATCAGCCAATCGGAATTCGAGGGACGCCATCTTGAATGACATCATTTAAAGGAACCGTCATTCGGCGAGTAGGCATCGGTAGAAGAGGATGTTCCGCGTCGGCTGGAAGAAGTTAGTTTATTTCATTGTAGTTATTTGTAGGTATTGTATTTAATTAATTTATTGATAGTGTAGTGTTAGGTTTAATTGTAACTTAGGTTAGGATTTATTTTACAGGTAATTTTGTAATTATTTTAACTATTTTAGCTATTAAATAGTTATTAACTATTTAATAGCTATTGTACCTGTTTAAAATAATTACAAAGTTGCCTGTAAAATAAATATTAATCCTAAAATAGCTACAATATAATTATAATTTATATTGTAGCTATATTAGGGTTTATTTTACAGGTAAGTATTTAGCTTTAAATAGGAATAATTTATATAATAAGAGTTAATTTATTTTGTTAGATTTAAATTATATTTAATTTAGGGGGCTGTTAGTGTTAGGGTTAGACTTAGCTTTAGGGGTTAATCCATTTATTAGACTAGCGGCGAGATCCGATCGGCAGATTAGGGGTTAATTATTGTAGGTAGGTGGAGGCGACTTTGTAGGGGGCAGATTAGGGGTTAAGAAATATAATATAGGGGTCGGCAATGTTAGGGGCAGCAGATTAGGGGTACATAGGTATAATGTAGGTTGCGGCGGTATACGGAGCGGCAGATTAGGGGTTAAAAAAATATGCAGGGGTCAGCGATAGCGGGGGCAGCAGATTAGGGGTTAATAAGTGTAAGGTTAGGGGTGTTTAGACTTGGGGTACATGTTAGAGTGTTAGGTGCAGACGTAGGAAGTGTTTCCCCATAGTAAACAATGGGGCTGCGTTAGGAGCTTAACGCTGATTTTTGCAGGTGTTAGATTTTTTTTCAGCTCAAACAGCCCCATTGTTTTCTATAGGGGAATCGTGCACGAGCACGTTTTTGAAGCTGGCCGCGTCCGTAAGCAACGTTGGTATTTAGAGTTGCAGTGGCGGTAAATATGCTATATGCTCCTTTTTTGGAGCCTAACGCAGCCATTCTGTGAACTCTAAATACCAGCGGTATTTAAAAGGTGCGGGAGAAAAAAAGCACGGGTAGCTAATGCACCCCTTTGGCCGCAGAACTCTAAATCTAGCCGATAAAGTTTGTGAAAAAGTTAACTTTTTTTTTATTTGATTGCATTTGGCGGTGAAATGGTGGTATGAAATATACCAAAATGGGCCTAGATCAATACTTTGGGTTGTCTACTACACTACACTAAAGCTAAAATTAACCCTACAAGCTCCCTAATTAACCCCTTCCCTGCTGGGCATAATACATGTGAGGTGCGCAGTGGCATTTAGCTGCCTTCTAATTACCAAAAAGCAATGCCAAAGCAAAAAATGTCTGCTATTTCTGATCAAAGGGGATCCCAGAAAAGCATTTACAACCATTTGTGCCATAATTGCAAAAGCTGTTTATAATAATTTCAGTAAGAAACCTACGACTAGATTACGAGTTGTGCGTTAGGGTAGTTAATAACTATTTAATAACTATTCTACCTAGTTAAAATAAATAAAAACTTGCCTGTAAAATAAAAATAAATCCTAAGCTAGCTACAATGTAACTATTAGTTATATTGTAGCTATCTTAGGGTTTATTTTACAGGTAAGTATTTAGTTTTAAATAGGAATAATTTAGTTAATTATAGTAATATTTGTTTAGATTTATTTATATTATATTTAAGTTAGGGGGTGTTAGGTTTAGGGTTAGACTTAGGTTTAGGGGTTAATAACTTTAATATAGTGGCGGCGACTTTGGGGTCAGCAGATTAGGGGTTAATAAATGTAGGTAGGTTGCAGCGATTTTAGGGCCAGCAGATTAGGGGTTAATAATATTTAATTAATGTTTGTGAGGCGGGAGTGCAGCAGTTTAGGGGTTAATATGTTTATTATAGTGGCGGCGACGTTGGGGGCGGCAGATTAGGGGTTAATAAGTGTAGGTAGGTGGCGGCGACATTGGGGGCGGCAGATTAGGGGTTAATAATTATAATGTAGGTGTCGGCGATGTTAGGGCGGCAGATTAGGGGTTAATAAATGTAAGATTAGGGGTGTTTAGACTCCGGGTTCATGTTGGGGTGTTAGGTGTAGACATAACTTTTATTTCCCCATAGGAATCAATGGGGCTGCGTTAAGGAGTTTTACGCTGCTTTTTTGCAGGTGTTAGACTTTTTTTCAGCTGGCTCTCCCCATTGATTCCTATGGGAAAATCGTGCACGAGCATGTTACACCAGCTCACCGCTGACTTAAGCAGCGCTGGTATTGGAGTGCGGTAATGAGCAAAATTTTGCTCAACGCTCAATTCTTGCCTTTTAACGACGGGTTTCTGAAAACTCATAATACCAGCACTGTAGGTAAGTGAGCGGTGAGATAGCCTCTAACGCAAAACTCGTAATCTGGGCCCTAGTTTGTGAAAAAGTGAAAAAAAAATGTTTTATTTGATCGCATTTGGCAGTGAAATGATGGCATAAAATATACCAAAATAGGCCTAGATCAATACTTTGGGTTGTCTACTACACTACAGCTAAAATTAACCCTACAAGCTCCCTAATTAACCCCTCAACTGCTGGGCATAATGCACGTGAGGTGCGCAGAGGCATTTAGCGGCCTTCTAATTAACAAAAAGCAATGCCAAAGCCATATATGTCTGCTAATTCTGAACGAAGGGAATCCTAGAAAAGCATTTAGAAACATTTGTGCCATAATTGCACAAGAGAAAACTAAAGTTTGTGAAAAAGTGAACGATTTTTTTTATTTTATCGCATTTGGCAGTGAAATGGTGGCATGAAATATACCAAAATGGGCCTAGATTAATACTTTGGGTTGTCTGCTAAAAAAAATATATTCATGTGAAGGGTTATTGAGAGATTCCTGACAGATATCAGTGTTACAATGTAACTCCCTAATTTTGAAAAAAAAAAAAAAATACTTTGGAAAGTGCTATTTGTATTTATTGCCCTACAACTTGCAAAAAAAACCAAACAACATGTAAACATTGGGTATTTCTAAACTCTGGACAAAATTTATAAACTATTTAGCATGGGTGTTTTTTAATGGTTGTAGATGTGTAACAGATTTTGAGGGTCAAAGTTAGAAAAAGTGTGTTTTTTTCCATTTTTTCATCATATTTTATATATTTTTTTAAAGTAAATTATATAGTATAATAAAAAATAATGGTATCGTTAGAAAGTCCATTTAATGGTAAGAAAAACGGTATATAATATGTGTGGGTACAGTAAATGAGTAAGAAGAAAATTACAGCTAAACACAAACACTACAGAAATGTAAAAATAACCCTGGTCCCAAACGGTAAGAAAATTGAAAAGTGCTGTGGTCACTAAAGGGTTAAAATATGTAATGAGATTGGGAGTGGACGTCACCAGATGGGGGCGTGACCTACAGCCATTATAGTTTATGTCACAGTTACTGAGTCTGATGTGTTGTTCAGTCTGTAAACTATATGCTCTGCAATAAAATAGCGTTGTACCTTCTATGCTGTGTCCTGCATCTCATGACAGTGTCAGAAGTAATTGCCTGCGCTTCTGTTTCCTGATTAATGATGATGTCAAAATTTACTCCATCTGAGCCTTTTGATTTTTCTCAGCCTGCAGCTTGGCCCACATGGCATCAGCGGTTGCAACGCTTCAGAATTGCTTCCAAGTTGGACAAGGAGAGTGGTGAAGTACAAGTTAATTCTCTTTTATATTCTATGGCTAAAGATGTGGAGCCAGTGTTGATGACTTTACTTTCCAAAAAGCAGAAGAGTTTGACTTTGAAATAGTCATGAACAAACTCAATGCTCACTTTGTACCCAAACGTAATGTGATTCATGAGAGGGCCTGTTTCCATAAACATGTCCAGCGTGTGGGAGAATCTCTGGAGTCATTTGTGCACAGCCTGTATGAACTAGCTGAATTATGTGAGTTTGGTGTTGCTAAAGAAGAGCAAATCAGAGACAGAATAGTTATAGGAATTGCAGATGTTGAGGTCTCACTGAAGCTACAGTTTGAGGCTGAATTGACATTGGATGGGACTATTAGGATGGCTCGCCAGAGTGAACTGGTGAAAAGCAAAGTCCTTATATGAGGTCTGAGAGTATTGTGGATGAAGTGCAGCAGTTCAGGAGAGCTGCAGGTGAAAGACAAAGTGTTAGCGGTAGACCAAGGGCAGCAGATATGCCCAGAAGTGGATGGGTGCAGCAGGCTCGCTGCATGAGGTGTAACTGTACCCATGATCAGAATGTAATATGCCCAGCTAAAGATAAAAGATGTAGAAAGTGTAACCAAGTAGGCCATTTTGAAGTGGTGTATAAAACTGAGTCCATTATGGATATGCAGGAGGATAGTGACCAGGAGGCTCAAGAAGTGTCCTTTGTAGGGTCTGTTGTCGAACGGTCCGGTTCAGACGAAGATTGGCTGGTTACCCTTACTGTGATGGAAGCCAAGGTTGCCTTCAAGATTGACACCAGAGCAGACATCACTGTTATGTCCCTTGCAGCATTTATAAAACTGCCTCGACAGCCACAGCTGGCAAAAGTTACAACGAAAGTTCATAGTCCTGGAGGCCGCATCCATTGTGCAGGGAAATTTCTTTCTAGTACAAACAGAGGAAATTCCACATGTGGGTACATGTAATTAGAGGACAGTGTGTTAACAACCTATTGAGCAGGAAAGCAGCCTGTGGTTTGGGCCTTGTTGCCAGAGTAAATGAGATTACGGAAGACATTTTTGGTGCATTGGGCCTGCTAAATTGCAATCCAGTCCAAATATCACTTAAAGTTGATAAAGTCCCATACAGCATTACTACTCCTCGTAGAATTCCATTCCAGCTCGTGCCTCAAGTGGAGAAGGAACTTCTGCGTATGAAGAATATGGGACATAGCTCAGAAACTGGCTGGGGTGAAGTTCTTCTCTACACTGGATGCTTCCAGCAGCTTCTGGCAGATACCTCTAGACCCAAAGTGCCGCAAACTGACTACCTTCATTACACCGGTAGGTCTGTTTTGCAAACCCCCCTTCGGGATATCCTCTGCTCCTGAAATCTTTCAAAGAGATGAGTTCCCTCCTAAGGGACCACGAGGGCACAGCAGTCATCATGGATGACATTTTAGTGTCTACACTGGAAGAACATGATCAGCGATTGAGCTGTGTGCTGTGCTGCACACCATTAGAGAATCCGGGCTGAAATTAAATAAATAAAAATTACATTTTAGAAAATCCGGGCTATGTTATTTTGCGTAACCAAAGAAAGTAGGCAAACTGCAATGAATCCTTGTGCAATAAAATTAGAATTAAATCTTCACCAGGACCAATATTTAACACATCCTTATATCCCCCCCCCCCTACCTCTAAAGCATGATGGGATTACCTTGAATGTTGGTCTGTGCTGCAAAGATACTGGAGCTCATCCTCTCCATAGCCAGGCTCTGTCCTAGAACTCCACAAGTTCTTATGTTATTTTGGGCATATCATCAATGGAGATGGCATCAAGTACGACCCTGATAAAATCCTTGCTATTGAACAGATGAAAAGTCCTTCTGATGTACACGAACTGAGACAAATATTGGGCCTTGTGAATTATGAGGGAAGGTTCCTACCAGATGAATCCACAGTAGTACACCCTATCACCGACCTCCACAATAAAAAGCTTTTATACAGGTCAAGTCCCTGCTGGGGTGTGCCCCAATGTTGGGGTTCTACAACCCTTCTAAAAAGACCATGGTTAGTGCTGATCCAAGCAGTTATGGGTTAGGGGCGGCTCTCCTGCATCTGAATGAGAACAAAATTCACTCCATCGCCTACTGTTCCCATACACTGATAACTGCAGAATTGAAATATGCCCAAATTGAGAAAGAGTGCCTGGCTGCAGTTTGGGCCTGTGCACGCTTCCAGTGTTACCTAGTGGGTTTGGAGAAATTTAGTCTTGAAACTGACCATAAACTACTAGTCCCTCTAATCAATTCCTATTACAGGGAGTGCAGAATTATTAGGCAAGTTGTATTTTTGAGGATTAATTTTATTATTGAACAACAACCATGTTCTCAATGAACCCAAAAAACTCATTAATATCAAAGCTGAATTGCTTTGGAAGTAGTTTTTAGTTTGTTTTTAGTTATAGCTATTTTAGGGGGATATCTGTGTGTGCAGGTGACTATTACTGTGCATAATTATTAGGCAACTTAACAAAAAACAAATATATACCCATTTCAATTATTTATTTTTACCAGTGAAACCAATATAACATCTCAACATTCACAAATATACATTTCTGACATTCAAAAACAAAACAAAAACAAATCAGTGACCAATATAGCCACCTTTCTTTGCAAGGACACTCAAAAGCCTGCCATCCATGGATTCTGTCAGTGTTTTGATCTGTTCACCATCAACATTGCGTGCAGCAGCAACCACAGCCTCCCAGACACTGTTCAGAGAGGTGTACTGTTTTCCCTCCTTGTAAATCTCACATTTGATGATGGACCACAGGTTCTCAATGGGGTTCAGATCAGGTGAACAAGGAGGCCATGTCATTAGATTTTCTTCTTTTATACCATTTCTTGCCAGCCACGCTGTGGAGTACTTGGACGCGTGTGATGGAGCATTGTCCTGCATGAAAATCATGTTTTTCTTGAAGGATGCAGACTTCTTCCTGTACCACTGCTTGAAGAAGGTGTCTTCCAGAAACTGGCAGTAGGACTGGGAGTTGAGCTTGACTCCATCCTCAACCCGAAAAGGCCCCACAAGCTCATCTTTGATGATACCAGCCCAAACCAGTACTCCACCTCCACCTTGCTGGCGTCTGAGTCGGACTGGAGCTCTCTGCCCTTTACCAATCCAGCCACGGGCCCATCCATCTGGCCCATCAAGACTCACTCTCATTTCATCAGTCCATAAAACCTTAGAAAAATCAGTCTTGAGATATTTCTTGGCCCAGTCTTGACGTTTCAGCTTGTGTGTCTTGTTCAGTGATGGTCGTCTTTCAGCCTTTCTTACCTTGGCCATGTCTCTGAGTATTGCACACCTTGTGCTTTTGGGCACTCCAGTGATGTTGCAGCTCTGAAATATGGCCAAACTGGTGGCAAGTGGCATCTTGGCAGCTGCATGCTTGACTTTTCTCAGTTCATGGGCAGTTATTTTGCACCTTGGTTTTTCCACACGCTTCTTGCGACCCTGTTGACTATTTTGAATGAAACGCTTGATTGTTCGATGATCACGCTTCAGAAGCTTTGCAATTTTAAGAGTGCTGCATCCCTCTGCAAGATATCTCACTATTTTTGACTTTTCTGAGCCTGTCAAGTCCTTCTTTTGACCCATTTTGCCAAAGGAAAGGAAGTTGCCTAATAATTATGCACACCTGATATAGGGTGTTGATGTCATTAGACCACACCCCTTCTCATTACAGAGATGCACATCACCTAATATGCTTAATTGGTAGTAGGCTTTCGAGCCTATACAGCTTGGAGTAATACAACATGCATAAAGAGGATGATGTGGTCAAAATACTCATTTGCCTAATAATTCTGCACTCCCTGTATATCGACAAAACACCCCTAAGATGCCAGAGACTTCTAATGAGGCTACTCAGGTTCAATGTTCAGGCAGTGCATGTGCCGGGCAAACAGCTGGTAGTGGTAGATACACTTTCCAGGCTCTCGCTAGCTGCTGCTAAAGGATCTTTTACTGAATCAGATGTGAAAGTGTACGTGGATTCAGTTCTAGCATCTAAATCCATCTCATCAAGAAAGCTAGAGCAAATAAGAAAGTATACACGTTTGGATACAAATCTTCAAGAATTTATCAAGTATATAAAGCAAGGTTGCCCCGACAGCTGGGCAGCCTAAATGTCTTTGAGCTCTTACCAGTCTGAGAGGTTACAGCTCACGGAGCTGGATGGTTTAGTGCTGTTCCAAGATGCATTATTATTCCTGTTAGCATGCGACAGGTGATGCTAAGCAGGATTCGCGATGGCCACTTGGGCATTACAAAGTGCAGAGAAAGGGCAGCTATGGCAGTATGGTGGCCTGGGATCAGTACTGACATTGCACCCCTGAATGAAACCACCAGCCTGGCCGTCATCACTCGTCTCAAAAGCTTGTATGCCCGGTGGGTCATACCGATGGAGCTAGTGAGTGATAACAGAATGCAGTTTGCTTCCATGGAGTTCAGATCTTTCAGCAGTGAATATGATTTCATCCATTCTACGTCAAGTCCACATTACCCGCAGGCCAATGGAATGGTCGAAAGGGCAGTTCAAACAACCAAGTTAATTTTGAAGCAATCGGAGTCATACCTAGCTCTTTTGTCCTATAGGACGACTCTCATCCAAGCCACAGGTTTTAGCCCAGCACAGTTGATGTTAGGACACCAGATCCACACCACTCTACCCTCTGTGGGTGTCTTCCAGCCGGCCCCATTTGTTCCTCGGGAGGAGGTCCTAAGGAGGAATCAAGAGGCGAAAAGGGGCTACCGATTCTTCTATGACAGAAAACACTCTGTGAGGCCCTTGCATGAGGTGAATTTAGGCCAGAATGTTAGAGTCAAACTGGATGATGAGAAGAAATTGAAGACGCCAGCCACTATAATAGTACGCTCTCCAGAACCAAGGTCTTATGTAGTTCTTACTGAAGGAGGGACAGTCACACATCAAAATAGAAGACATCTTCAGCCAGTACCTGAGAGTTTGTGACTGGATGCTTCAGAGCCACAGCCGGTGGGATCCACTGTTTTAAGAGGGGTAACTTCCCCACAGCAAGACCACAGCCGGGATACTTCTGTGCTTCCAGCAGACTCTCAATCAACTTCTTCTTTATCAGAGGATAGTTCATGTAAAATTACGTCAAATAGAAGAGTGGTGAAACTTCCAGCCCGCTACCGGGATAAGCACTGTAGTTAGAGCAGTGACCAGAAAAATGGGCAGAGTAACCCATGGTCACTGTGGACTAGGGTAGTTTACCCCAATGTCCAAGACAGGATTGTATTTCTTGTTGTTTATATGTAGTCTCTTATACCTTGTTATTTGTTGTACACTAAAAAAAATATTTGTATGCTTCTTGTATACCTTGTTATTTGTTGTACTCTAAAAATAAATGTATGCTTTATTCTTTGAAAAAGGGGAAGATGGGATGGGAGTGAACGTCACTGGATGGTGGCGTGGCCTATAGCCGTTATAGTCTATGTCAGTGATTTGCAACCTTATATTTGCCGTGGCACACTTTTTTACATTAAAAAATCCTGCAGCACACCACCATCCCAAAATTTTACAAAATGACACATTGTAGCCTAATACAGGATATATATATATATATATATATATATATATATATATATATATATATACACATACTGTATATATACACACACACACTGTGCTGTCATGCCATGCCTCCTACAAACTATACATGACATATTGACATTCTTTTACAAACAATCATAATTGTCTGTGAATGAATGTCAATGTCATGGTTGTAAATGATGCCTGATGAGCCTGTCACATACCTCCCAATATTTCAAAATTTGAAAGAGGGACACCCCTGCACTGTTGTCAATCTGCCGCGGCACACCTGAGGATCTCTCACGGCACACTAGTGTGCCACAGCACACTGGTTAAAAAACACTGGTCTATGTCGCAGCTACTAAGTCTGATGTGTTGTGCAGTCTGTAAACTTCTATGCTCTGCAATAAAATAGTGTTGTGCCTTCTATGCTATGTCCTGCATCTCATGACAAAATGTAATGCAATGTGCCAAATGAACATGCTATTTTATAATAAATGTATTTTTATATGTACCACAGTATCATGTATTCTGTAAACACTTTATTGTAAACAAAATCTATTGTACATTACCTTAACACCAAACGTAGTAAAAGTGACAACCTGTGTATCATTTGATTTACTGGTTGTGGTAAACGATAATGTTTTTTCTTCGCCATTTAAAGTAACAGCTGTTTGTATAGAATTATCAAGCGCTAGTATTCTCCATAGATCCCATTTTTTCTTCACCTTAAATCTCTGAGTGGAAACAAACACATAAGAAGGAGGAAGGCCCTCTGGGAATATATTCCTATGAAATAAAAAAAAAATGTTTATGACAGATGTAAATATACAGCTAAATTCATACCAGAGACAGTTTAGTAAATTATTTTATTTTACTATTTTTCTCCATAGACTCCATAGCATTATTATTATTATTGGTTATTTGTAGAGTGCCAACAGATTCCTCAACGCTATAAACATTGGCGGTATACAAGGTAACATATATAAGGATCACATGGGTAGAGGGCCGTGCCAAGAGTTGCAATGTTGTAGTCAGCACTTATGAAGGTGATCTGCAAACATTTGTGCTCTTAGGCTTACATGCTAAGGGGGTTCATGGTGGATAGCAATGGAGGAGATTAACTAGTATTAGGAAAGGTTAGTGTAGGTTGTATGCATCCCTGAACAGTAGAATCTTTAGGGAGCGCTTGAAGCTTTCAAAAATAGGGGAGAGTCTTGTGGAGCGAGGCAGAGAGTTCCACAAGATGGGAGCCAGTCTGGATAAGTCCTGTAAACAGGAATGTGAGGAGGTAACAAGAGAGGAGGAGAGTAGGAGGTTGTGGGCAGAACGAAAGGGGCGGGAGGACAAGGTCTGAGATATAGGGGGGAGCAGTGCAGTTGAGGGCAAAGTCAGAATTTTGTATTTAATCCTGGAGGCAAGAGGAAGCCAGTGAAGGGATTTGCAGAGAGGTACGGCAGATGAAGAGCAACGTGTAAGGAAGATAAGCCTGACAAAGGCATTCATTATTGATTGTAAAGGAGCTAGGCGGCAGCTAGGGAGAGGATAGAGTTGCAGAAGTCGAGGTGGGAAAGGATAAGAGAGTGGATTAAAATAATGTAATGTCTAATTTTAGAGATGTTTTTAAGGTGGAAGCGGCAGGATTTAGCCAAGGACTGAATGTGAGGAGCAAAATAAAGTTCTTGACCCCAAGACATCGGACATGCGGTGTAGGGGTAATGATGGAGTTTTTGACAGTTATAGAGATATGGAGGGTGGAGATTTTAGAATAAGGGGGGAAAATAAGGAGCTCAGTTCAGTGGCATCACTAGGGGGGTGTTTTTTTTTACATTTTATTGAAATTCAAAGAAATACAATGTAGAGCTGCATAGATTTTTTTTTATTAGAGGGGCCAACATTTGTGAACATTAGTGGGACTGGGGAAGTTGAAGACACTTAATATTTTTGCCCTATGAGCCAGCGCTGCAATTTCAAGAAATAGTTTTCCAGGCTGCTTTTGCTTGTTTGTACTTTGCTCCTCCCCTGCCCAATTTCACTATGAATGTTGTGGGCATGCCGTTGGGCTTGCGAAGTTGCGCTGCTACCCGAAACCTGCCTGCCTATCTGTGCTCACTTCTCAGTGACGTGTGGAGCAGTGGAGTCACTCACTGTTGTGCTGTCTCTCTAAACGGGAACTGGGAAATCATTAGGGAATGCCTGGCACCAGACCGCATGACTGTCTGACACTGTCTCTAAAGTGAAGGAGCCACGTATGATGCCCACCAGACCGGTACGGTTACAGTAGTACACTAAGTGCACACTGAAGAGGTAGGAGGGGAGGGCGGGCAGGCGGGGGTCTGGGGGTGGGCAAAGTGCAGAGGTGATTGGCCATAAGAAGCGGTAGGCACGCGGCCCGGGGCTGTGCACTGACAGACTTGGAACAGAGTCATAGAGCAGAATTTTCATAGTTTGCGCGCCTAAACTTTTTCTTCAGTGATTTATTTTAGAGTGCTCTGTTTATCTTTCATTTGATGCTCTGCTGAGCCAGGGAGCAGCTCCAGGCATGAGCTTTATAATTAATGCAGTGCAGTTTACATATTTTGTATGTGTGTGTCTGAGTTTTTGTGTGTGTGTGTCTGAGTGGTTTTGTGTGTGTGTGTCTCAGTGTTTTGGTGTGTGTGTCTAAGTGTTTGTGTGTGTGCCTGAGTGTCAGGGTGTTTTTGTGTGTGTCTGAGTGTTTTTCTGTGTGTGTTTTTGTGTGTGTGTCTGAGTGTGTTTCCGAGTGCTTGTGTGTGCATCTGAGTGTGTTTTTAAGTGTGTCTGAGTGTTTGTATGTGTGTGTGCCTGTGTTTTTGTGTGTGTCTGCTTTCTGGGGGGGGGGGGTGACACCATAACTTACTGCAACGGGTGACATCAACCCTAGTGACGCCACTGGCTCAGTTTTGTAGAGGTAGATTTAGGTGTCGTCAGCATACAAATGATATTGAAACTGTGGGACTTTATTAAGGAACCTAATGACCACATATAGATTGAGAAGAGAAGGGGACCGAGGACAGAGCCTTGCGGTACCCCAACAGAAAGTGGTAACCGGGCAGAGGAAGCCCCAGAGAAGGCTTCACTAAAGGTATGGTTAATCAGGTAGGAAGAGAACCACAAGAGGGATGTGTCACAAATGCCGATGGATTGGAGGTTTATGAGTAAAAGAGGGTAGTCAACAGTATCAAAGGGTAGAAGAGAGGGAGGGGAGTAGCTGTGAGGGGATGGGGTCGAGGGGACAGGTAGTGTGGTGAGAGCACAGTATAAGTGCAGATACTTCTTCCTCAGTAACAGGGGCGAAAGAGCTAAATTTATTTATTTATGTTCGGTTTTCGTTTATTGCAGGCTTTTGAGGGGGTGAGAGACTGGAAGTATGTTGAGAGCTGATTTCATTGGTATTGAAGTGGCTGGCAAAATCTTGAGCTGACAGAGAAGTTGTATTAGGAGGTGGGGTGGGCGGAGAAGATTATTGAAAGTGGAGAATAGATGTTGTGCAAATAACCAACTAACACATACACTTTTAGCACTCATTTGCCAAAGTAAGCATACTAATTATTTAAACAATATTGGTAGTCCCCATAAGATTTGATAATGTACTGTACACTGGGACACAGGAGAGTATGAGGGGATCCCTGGGAAAACAATAGAATAAGTGGCATTTGCTAACTAAAAAACAGCAGCAAAGCAATTGGACAGAAATTATTTTTTGCACACACACATTGCTACAAAAAAAATAAAGGGAACATTGCATACAGAGTACACACAGTGCGCAGGATAGATTTGCCACCTGTCCGGGAATGACCCAGACAGTCCAGGTTTCCGTTTGTGTGTCCAGGTTTGAAGTTGAGTCAGTGCAAATATGCACTGCCTAGTAGTACTGTACTAGAATTGTTCTTCTTACTGAGTTATGGCTCCTACATGATGTTTAGCTGCAGAGTGCGCCTCTAGCCACCAGCACAGCGGGTGACACCACCTGTGATTCAACTTAGAACAGTCTCCGCACTACTGTGGTCAGGAAAGAGAAGCAACTGGAAATTAAAATCACCACCAGACAGACCTGGAAACTCAAAGGATTCTGAAGCTTGGAGAGGAATTCACAGAGGCTGATCTCACTGAATGCTCAAAAGAAAAAGAGCAGAACTCTCCAGCACTGCAAGATTACTTTCATTTCTTTATGAAAGACAAGGCTAAGGTAATATAGCGCTGTATGATATGAAAGTTTTGTTACACTTAAACTTTGTGCATTGTATTTTATATAACTTTACTATTTAAAATTTGGTCCTTTCAGTATTACTGCATTTAAGTTTTGCAATTTCTCTTTTATATTTTAAAACATTTATATTTATATTTAGCAGTGGTTTTACAGGTTTTGATTATGTTTCGAAAGTTTATTTGTTACTTTAACAAATTAGGATCATACTTTGTATATGTATGTGTATCTTTTGTTAATTACATTGTGCTTTGTATATGCGCCATTGTAAACTGAAAATGATAATTTCAGAAAATGGGAGGAAAAGGGCACTTTCTTAGCCTGAGCAGGGGCATTCAAAGGATATAAGCAAAGCTCTCTCAAAAGTCTTGTGACATTTTGTAAGCATTTTAACCAAGCTGTTTCCCTGATTCACTGATCAGCTGTATGAAGGTGAGGTTTGCTTAAAATTCACAAAACACTTTAACTAACAAAAAAGTAATATAGTCAAATCAGGTTAAATTGAAGTGAAAACATTTCAATTTCATTTTGTAATTGATGCAAACTGAGCCTTTATATCAGCCCCACAGGTTCTCTAGTTACCTTCTCTCTCCCATGTGAAATTGTGTATCCCAGAGAGCTTCTTCATTACTTTCTATGGAAGTCATCTCTAATACCTCTGGGACTTCCAGGTTCCTACCTTTTTCTTAGAAAATTCGAGTTCTGCCACTGTAAAGTTTGCACTTTAATTTCTATCCAAGCTAGAGAATGTTTGATTATCTGGCTCACAGAAAGTATTGAAGCTCTCTGTGAAGGCATAATTAGAATTTGTAAAATAACAATCCTAAATACACTACTGTATACAAAATACAATACAATATAGAAACTGCAAATATTCAATTTAATAAAAGTTAATCTGAAGTGTAAAGTGATATAAAATAAAAATCACAGAACTCTGATCTCGCAGTTCTGGGGGAATATTTTATATTATCTCAACTGAGCAGAGAGGATTTGAACATCAGGCCCTCTGGCCCAGATGATAGAAAGTGCTACAAGGTGGCAAATATTCTAAAGGATCTACCGCTATGTCAAGTGAGCCTGTCAAAATATTTCAAGCTTATTTATTCTGAGAGGCATTTACTATACATGCCATTGGTCAGCGATGCTGGCTATAGATAACACCCAGCATCGCCGCCCATATTGGAAATGTATAGTAAAAGGATACTTTAAAATATAACTACAGTGCCTTACCACTAATCCTAATACCCCTAAACTGAAATACCCATGCAATCTCAAACTAACACCACACTAGTAAAGATCTAAGCCACCACATACCCACCACAAGAACTATCCTATTAACTTCTATACTGCCACATACCCACCGCAAGTATCTAAACTATTAACTCCTATAATGCCACCTACCAACCACAAGTACAATCCTATTAACCCCTATACTGCCACATATCCACTGCAAGTATCTAAACTATTAACTGGGACATAGAGGGCCCTGACATGGATGAATATTGTGGAGCAGAGGCAGCGGAAGAGGTCACCGAAGTTTGCCTATGCAAAGATAGGCCCCCAGCGCCAGGACAAAGAGGGCCCAGACGTGGATGAAGATTTCGGAGCAGAGGCAAAGAAAGACGACACCAAAGTCCGCCTCTGCGAAGATGGGTCCCAGCACCTTTAACCCGGGATGAAGAGGGCCTGATATCGGATCAAGAGGAGCCGGATTTCACAATGATGAGTACAAGGTTTAGGGTTAATAAGGGTTTTTTGGAGTGTGCTTTTTTTATTTTTAAGAATAGGCTTTTTTATTTTTACTTTTATTTTCTAGGATAGGTTTTTTAGGTAGATTTTGTTATTTTGGGGTTTTACTTGTATTGTAAAAAAAATGTATTATTGTTTTTTATTGTAAAAGAGCTAAAATCCCTTTTAAGGGCTATTGTAATTTATTTTAGTGTTAGGGGTTAATATTTAGTATTTAGTAGGCCTTCATCTCCTAACCACCCCCATACCTGTATGGGGTTTGATTAGGTGATTATGTTTGGGCAGTTTAGGGGTTAATAGTGAATTTATAAAAAAAAATTAAATATTATGCATTCTTATGTATGATGCTTATTATTTTAACTATTGTATATAAATAAATATTTATTTTTCTTTTGTTTTTATTGTAAACATAAATATATATTTTAAAAATGAACGGCTAGATTACGAGTTTTTGTCGGTAAGGCTTGCGGAGCTAACGCTCCCTTAAGCCAACGCTGGTATTACGAGTTTTCTTTAAGCCGGCGTTAGCCTCAAAAAAGTGAGCGTTGAGCAAAATTTAGCTCCACATCTCACCTCGATACCAGCGTTGCTTACGGTAGGGGTAAGCTGGCAAAACGTGCTCGTGCACGCTTTCCCCATAGGAAACAATGGGGCTGAGCTGGGTGGAAAAAAAACTAACACCTGCAAAAAAGCAGCGTTCAGCTCCTAACGCAGCCCCATTGTTTCCTATGGGAAAATTAAATTTATGTCTGCACCTAACACCCTAACATGAACCCCGAGTCTAAACACCCCTAATCTTACACTTATTAACCCCTAATCTGCCGCCGCCGCTATCGCTGACATCTGCATTATATTATTAACCCCTAATCTGCCGCTCCGGACACCGCCACCACCTACATTATACTTATAAACCCTTAATCTGCTGCCCCCCACATCGCCGACACCTACATTATCGTTATTAACCCCTAATCTGCCGCCGCCGCCAACGTCGCCGCCACTATAATAAAGTTATTAACCCCTAAACCTAAGTCTAACCCTAACCCTAACCCCCCTAACTTAAATATAATTTAAATTAAACTAAATTAATTTAACATAATTAAATAAATGAATCCTATTTAAAACAAAATACTTACCGATAAAATAAACCCTAAGCTAGCTACAATATAACTTATAGTTACATTGTAGCTAGTTTAGGATTTATGTTTATTTTACAGGCAAGTTTGTATTTATTTTAACTAGGTAAAATAGTTATTAAATAGTTATTAACTATTTAATAACTACCTAGCTAAAATAAGTACAAAATTACCTGTAAAATAAATCCTAACCTAAGTTACAATTACACCTAACACTACACTATCATTAAACTAATTACCTAAACTACCTACAATTAATTACAATTAAATTAAATAAACTAAATTACGAGAGAAAAAAAAACTAAATTACAGAAAATAAAAAAAGAATTACAAGAATTTTATACTAATTACACCTAATCTAATCCTCCTAATAAAATAAAAAAAAACCCAAAATAATACAATTTCCCTACCCTATACTAAATTACAAATAGCCCTTAAAAGGGCCTTTTGCGGGGTATTGCCCCAAAGTAATCAGCTCTTTTACCTGTAAAAAAAGAATACAATACCCACCCCCCAACATTACAACCCACCACCCACCACCCACACACCCCTACTCTAAAATCCACCCAATCCACCCTTAAAAAAAACCTAACACTAACCCCCTGAAGATCACCCTACCTTGAGCCGTCTTCACACAGCCGGGCACAAGTGGTCCTCCAGAGGGTCCGAAGTCTTCATCCGATCGGGGCAGAAGAGGTCCTCCAGACGGCAGAAGGCTTCATCCAGGCGGCATATTCTATCTTCATCCTTCCGGAGCGGGTCCATCTTCAATCCAGCCAACGCGGAGCATCCTCTTCAAACGAAGTCCTAACGAAGAATGAAGGTTCCTTTAAATGATGTCATCCAATATGGCGTCCCTTGAATTCCGATTGGGTGATAGAATCAGTCAATCGGAATTAAGGTAGGAAAAATCCTATTGGCTGATGCTATCAGCTAATAGCTTTGACCTCACATTCTATTGGCTGATTGGAACAGCCAATAGAATGCGAGGTCAATCCAATTGGCTGATTACATCAGCCAATAGGATTTTTCCTACCTTAATTCCGATTGGCTGATAGGATTCTATCAGTCAATCGGAATTCAAGGGACGCCATCTTGGATGACGTCATTTAAAGGAACCTTCATTCTTCGTTAGGACTTCGTTTGAAGAGGATGCTCCGCGTCGGCTGGATTGAAGATGGACCCGCTCCACTCTGGAAGGATGAAGATAGAAGATGCCGCCTGGATGAAGCCTTCTGCCGTCTGGAGGACGTCTTCTGCCCCGATCGGATGAAGACTTCAGACCCTCTGGAGGACCACTTGTGCCCGGCTGGGTGAAGACGGCTCAAGGTAGGGTGATCTTCAAGGGGTTAGTGTTAGGTTTTTTTAAGGGGGGATTGGGTAGGTTTTAGAGTAGTGGTGTTTGGGTGGTGGGTTGTAATGTTGGGGGGGTATTGTATTCTTTTTTTTACAGGTAAAAGAGCTGATTACTTTGGGGCAATGCCCCGCAAAAGGCCCTTTTAAGGGCTATTTGTAATTTAGTATAGGGTAGGGAAATTTTATTATTTTGGGGGGCTTTTTTATTTTATTAGGGGGTTTAGATTAAGTGTAATTAGTTTCAAATTCTTATAATTCTTTTGTTATTTTCTGTAATTTATTGGGGTTTTTTGTAATTTAGTTTATTTAATTTAATTGTAATTAATTGTAGGTAGTTTAGGTAATTAGTTTAATGATAGTGTAGTGTTAGGTGTAATTGTAACTTAGGTTAGGATTTATTTTACAGGTAATTTTGTACTTATTTTAGCTAGATAGTTATTAAATAGTTAATAACTATTTAATAACTAGTCTACATAGTTAAAATAAATACAAACTTGCCTGTAAAATAAATATAAATCCTAAGCTAGCTACAATGTAACTATTAGTTATATTGTAGCTAGCTTAGGGTTTATTTTATTGGTAAGTATTTCATTTTAAATAGGATTAATTTATTTAATTATGTTAAATTAATTTTGTTTAATTTAAATTATATTTAAATTAGGGGGGTTAGGGTTAGACTTAGATTTAGGGGTTAATAAATTTATTATAGTAGCGGCGAGGCAATTGACGTAAGGGGATTTGCGGTAGCCTCGAGTCGCGGAAGAAAAGTGAGCGGTACACTTGTACCTGCCAGATTCGTAATACCAGCGGGTGTTAAAAAGCAGCGTTGGGACCTCTCAACGCTGCTTTTTTAAGGCTAACGCCAAACTCATAATCTAGGCGATATATTTTTGTTACAAAAGGCATTAGTATTACAATTCTATTATTACATAACAGGCATGCAGTTATACAATAGTATAATTATAATGCAACTGTCTTTTATAACATAAATATATTTATGTTTAAAATAATAATGCAAGACTATCTACATTTTAATTTATATATCCAATACTATCATTTTAATTATACTATCTTTAATTACAAATAATAAATCCAACAAGAAACATTAATAACATGTAAATTTATATGCAAATATTTAAACACTATACATTCTACATTACAATGCATCATTTTAAATATTGAATATTTATGTGTAGGGGCTTAGCTTCTACAGTTAGTTTTAGGTTATGACAGTCTTGGGGTCAATGTTTATATTATATGCATAGTCATGTGCAATGCATATTGTTTAAAGCATTGTATATATCTATAGACTAAAAGGTATTTAATGACGTTTTATATTATTTTATACATAAACATTTATTTTAAAATATATATATTTATGTTTGAAATAATAGCAAGCAACCATTACTATAGCTACAATACTTTAAATAATCTACATTGTACATGGCAATGCATATTTTGTTAAGGAGATGTGGTAAACTCTGGAGGGCTAGAAAAACCATGCCCAGCCTATCCGGGCTCCTGGAACTCAGCCTTGAACTGGAATTGAACCCCAGTCCACCGCTTCTTAAAAGGGATGCAGATAGAGTAGGGTGCAGGGGGTCAAGTCACCCTTTTAGTATGTTGTCAATAATTTGATGAGGCACCTAGGGATACCACTTGTTTGGGGGAACTGCCTTCTGGGAGGAGTGAGGCACTGGAATTGAAGGGTCCCACATTCCTTCCAGAAGGTAGCACCCCCAACCAAGTGGTATACCTAGGTGAGAAACTAATATTTTCCCTAAAGATTGTTAAGTAGAGGTTGTTTACATTTGAATACAAACCAATTCAAATATATCATTGTGTACCTCCTACTAATAATGCTCACTGATTGATAATGACAGCTACCACAGCTGTAATGCCAGAGAGGAACAGGCATATGCAACATGATATATAATAATAGCTGTACAGCACCCCCTAGAACTCCCAGTGCTTGTTGCTGGACCATTTATTGTCTTTATTTACTTTTTTCAATAAGCTTTCTGTCTATAGATTTAAACTTGATATAGTTGCTTTTTCTTAACCTTCTAACAGTGTCTCCTGAAGTATATTGGGCTTAAAGGGGCATGAAACCAAAAATTTTCATTTCATAATTCAGATAGAGCTTATAATTTTAAACAACTTACTAGTTTATTTATATTGCCAGTTTTACATTATTCTCTCAATATTGTTTATTGAAGGAACAGCAATGCACTACTGGGAGCTAGCTGAACACAATGGTAAGCCAATGATAAGATATATATATATATATATATATATATATATATATATATATATATATATATATATATGCAACCACCATTCAACAGCTAGATCCAAGCTATTGAGCCTACCTAGGTATGCTTTGCAACAAAGGATAGCAAAAAACAAAGACAATTAAATAATAGAAGTAAATTTAAAAGTTGTTTAAAATTGTATGCACTATATGAATCATGAAATATTTTTTTTAGGTTCATGTTCCTTTAATAATCAGTTTACTTTTTCTAATGTAACGTTACATGTGAATATTCAACCATTCTGTGCATATGCTTTAAATTTGAACTGCTGACTGGAGGTAATGCTCACATACATGTCTATAAGTGTTGTGCCTGGCTAGGGGGCCTAAGCTCACTAATACTATTGAATCTGAAAAAAGGTTTAAGGGTTTTTTTTTCATACATTGCTTAAAAAATAGTTTACCTTGTAAATTCAGTAAGATCAATCTTTGAAGTTACTTCATAAGCTTTGCTGTAAGGGGAGGAGCCTTCCACTCGCTTGGCTTTTTTCTTGTTGATGCCTAACCCTAAAAGTATGTCAAAGCCCTTTTCATCTCGAGCAGCAATTGGAATTCTTGTTGGACAAACAGATTCTGGAATAAAAATAAATATTTTTATTGGTTGAGTGACCTGTAAATGATCTGAAATTCTATGCCCTATAAAATCCATTAAATGGAATAGAAAAAATTAAAGGGGCATTAAACTGCTGGACACAGCTACAATAACATGGTTACTACTCCCTATTCTATGTTCCTCCTGTCTGAAGCTTTCTTGGGGGCTGTTCTCTTATTTTAACCTCTTAATGATGGTAGATGGTCAAGTAGGCTCAGGGGAAAAAAAGAATAACTTGTTGAGTAGTATCCATTCTGTTGAGGTTGTTTACAGGCGTTTAATGTCCCTTTCACAATTAAATGGAAATTCATTGTTACTCAGGAAAAACCGAGTAATATGTTATTACAGAGCCCAACTGCATACTTACCCAAGTAATTGCATATTGTTTGGTCCTGTGCATGTGCATAACCTACCCCCTACTAGGGCAAGATAAAGAGTGGAGCGCAAACCCGATCCTGAAAACACAATTTACGCTAGCACAGAAGCGCAAACTACCTCTCCATTTGTAATTTGGCCCTAAATTGGTAAATTGAAGTGAAAATGTATTTAATAAAGTATTAAAGGGACCCTCAAGTCAAACTTAAACGTTCATGATTCAGATAGAGCATGACATTTTAAGTAACTTTCTAATTTATTCCTAATATCTATTTTTCTTCGTTCTCTTGCTATCTTTATTTTAAAAGCAGGAATGTAAATCTTAGCAGCCAGCCCATTTTAGTTTCAGCACCATGGATAGCGCTTGCTTATTGGAGGCTTACATCTATCCACCAATAAGCAAGCATAACCTAGGTTCTCAACCAAAAATGGGCCGGCTCCTATGCATTACATTCCTGCTTTTTAAATAAAGATAGCAAGAGAACAAAGAAAAATTGATAATGGGAGTAAATTAGAAAGTTGCTTAAATGTTATGCTCTATCAGAATCATGAAAGAAAAAAATTGGGTTTAGTGTCCCTTTAAGTAACCTGAAATTTCTGCCATTTGATCCTAACAAATTTCTAACAAGATCTCTAAGGGAGTATGCCTATGGAACAGGACACAAATCAGATCTATCTCTGAATAGCCTTGGGAATAAAATCCTTTAAATATACAACTATTTAGGTGTCGGCAACTATTTTGTTTTGATTGTGTGATAAAAAAGAAGAAAAGAAAAAGTAACAAATTTACCCATTAAGAGGCAAAAACACAATTCAGTTCTCCCTTTTTTACAAAAAAATAACTGAAATATTGTCGATTATAGTGTTTGACAATATCTACTGAAATACATTTTGTAATAACAAGTTTTAGTATTACTACATTTTCCTTTTCCTGAAGGAAAAAACTTAAACCATAAGATTAGCAATACTTAAATAGATTACAAAAGAATCCCATGAATGCAAGTGCTCTGAATTCTCTTTAGTGAATCAGGATAGTTGTAAAAAGGGACAGTGTACTGTAAAATGGTTCACCATTAATGTGTTTTGGATTATTTTTGTATATGAAATGGCTGTTTCTGCTAATTGAAACCACAACTCAATAAAATGGTTTCAGCTTGTAGGGAAAACAGACTCCCATATTTTCTGTCTAATTATTTATAAAAAGTCTTCCTTATCGTATGTATCACTGTTTACTGAAAAGGCCAATACTGAGAAAGAGCAATTGAAAATTAAACATTTTAGTATCTGTCACAGCCCACATTGGGAGAATTATTTCAGCTATCTCAAATAAGAAAATAAAGGTAAAAGAGGTATTTGTAAATAATTTAATACACTGTAGTAGGTTAAAGGGATCATTAGGAACACATTAAAGGGGATAAATATTTGAGTACACCGTCCCATTACAACAGGGATGGAGAACCTTGGCATGCCTGATGTTTCAGAACTACATTACCCATGATGCTTTGGCACTCTGAAGTCTAGTTGAGCATCATGGGAAATGTAGTTCTGAAACATATGTAGGGCCAGGGTTCCTCATCCCTGCTTTAAGCATTTGGAATGCAGTCAGCCTGGGCTGCATTTATATTATCGGACCTTTTACCTGCTGTAACTGCTCCTTCCCCTCCCTCCAGACCACAACCCAACCAACTAACCCACCCAAAAACAGCCGCAATTACGTAAACTGCATCCTCCTCAACACCCGCTCCATCCACAAGCACGCCCTCGAAATCTGGAACCTGCTAGACTCCACCTCCCCAGACGTCACCGAGAAGTGCAAAAATAATCACACCTTTATTAATAGCAAAAAATAATAAAAAGTCCACAAGTCAAATAACAAACCAGGAGTCAAAACCAGAGCTGGTAGTCAGACAAGCCAAGTCAGGAGCCAAAGGGAATAGTCAGACGAGCTGGAATCAGCAACAAGGAAAACAGCAGAGTCAGGAACAAGCCAGGGATCAGGAACCAGGAAGGATGTCAGGCAGCCAGGTAATACACAGGAACTCTCACAAACAGGTCTGAGACAACGCAAAGGCAAAGCATACTGAACAGAGGCCCTTTAAATAATAATAAGTAATGACATCACAATTCTGAGACTGCATCCTGTCTCACATGGATGATGCACACCAGTCTGGCCATAAAAGGAAGTGCAGGAAATGAGCAGCATCCCCCACAATGCACCATAGTCAGGAAGAGAGGTGAATAAAATGGCTGCCAGCAGAACATGGCAAACAAAACAGGGAAAAAACCCTGACACCTGGCTAAACCCCACATCAGCACCGGACATCGCCACTGCAATACCCCGAAGGCTATAAGATCTGCCACAAAGACCGCAGCAACCGACCTGGAGGAGGCATCACCATCATCCACAAACATACCATCCAAGTCGCAACCAGCTCCGACGACCACTCACCAGGCCTAGAACACCTACACTTCAAGATCCAGGTCAACCCCAACACCACCCTTCGCGGCACCCTCATCTACAGACTTTCCGGGCATCGTCCCACCTTCTGCGACTCCATGACCAACCATGTAACACCCCATGCCCTCACCGCCTCAACAGACTACATCCTCCTCAGTGACCTCAACTTCCATCTTGATAACCCCAACGATCATAACACCTCCAACCTCCTGGAAAACCTTGAACCATCGGACTGAAGCAAATATAAAATTTCCCAACCCACGCAGCCGGCCACACCCTCGACCCGATCTTCTCCTCAGGCAACCACATCTCAGTCAATAACATCACCAAACTCCACTGGACTGACCACCACTGCATACACTTCTCCTTCAACAAACCCACCACCCACCCCGCAGAAACTGGAACAACATCACCCAAAACCAACTACACCGCACCCTATACAAATCCTCCCCACCTACTTCCACAGATGCCAACTCCTCCACCCGCAACCTCCACCTCTGGATTACAGACTGCTCCAACATCCTTGCCCCCCTCAAAAAACCATCCAGCCGCCAAACCACCAACAAGGCCAGTTGGTTCACCCCGGCCCTTCAGGACTTCAAATGCTACTGCAAACGATTGGAAAGAGCCTGGAGATCCAGCAAGACCCCTCTGGAAAAAGCTGCCTTTAAGGAAGCAATTTCCACCCACTACCACCTCATAAAAACCGCCAAAAAACAGCCATCCAAGACAAAATCAACTCTAACACACACAACAGCAAGGAGTTGTTCTCAATCATCAAGGAATTCTCTAAACCCAACAGCAACACCACCAACATCCCACCCTCCCAGGACCTCTGCAATACCCTCGCTGCCCACTTCCACCGCAAGATCCTCAACATCTACCTCCCAGGACCTCTGCAATACCCTCGCTGCCCACTTCCACCGCAAGATCCTCAACATCTATGAAAGTTTCACACCTCATAACTCAACCTCCACCACCCACTCCCCTACACCCCTCCCAAATTTGCCCCCCCCCACACCACACACAGACTATCTGGAGCCCCCTCACCACAGAGGACACCCTCAGAATCATGAAATCCATCCACTCCGGTGCACCCTCGGACCAATGCCCTCATCACATATTTAACAAAGCAAGCAACACCATCGCCCCTGAACTCTGTCACACCATCAACTGCTCCATCAAAACCGGCACCTTACTGGATGTCTGGAAGCATGCAGAACTGAAACCCCTGCTGAAGAAACCCTCGGCAGACCCCACAGACCCGAATAACTACCGCCCCATCTCGCTACTCCCCTTCCCTGCCAAAGTCATAGAGAAGTCCAGCAACTCACAACTTATTGACCACATTAAGGCCAACTACACCCTGGACCAACCCCAATCTGGCTTCAGAAGCAACCACAGCACCGAGACCGCCCTCCTTGCCGCCACAGATGACATCCGTGCCATGCTCAACCGAGAAGAAACTGCCACCCTCATCCTCCTAGACCTCTCAGCAGCCTTTGACACTGTCGACCATAGCACCCTCTGCACCCGCCTACATGATGCGGGCATAAGCAGCAAAGCCCTGGAATGGATTACCTCCTTCCTCATGGGCAGGACCCAGAAAGTCAGACTCCCTCCCTTCTCCTCCAAACCCAAACCAGTCAACTGTGGTGTACCCCAAGGCTCTTCGCTGAGCCCAACCCTCTTCAACATCTACATGGACCCTCTCGCAGCCATCGTCCGACGCCATGACCTCAACATCGTCTCCTATGCCGACGACACCCAGTTAATCATCTCACTCACCTGAGATCCCACCACCACCAAAAAGAACGTCCACAAAGGCCTGACAGCAGTCGCCACCTGGATGAATGACAACCGGCTCAAACTGAACACAGACAAAACCGAAGTCCTCCTCCTCGGACCCAATAAATCCACATGGGATGACTCCTGGTGGCCCACAGCCCTCAGTCACCCTCCAACCCCAACCGACCACGCACGAAATCTAGGCTTCATCCTGGACTCATAGCTCTCCATGAACCAACAAATCAATGCTATCACCTCAACATGCTTCCACCTCCTCCACCTGCTATGAAAAATCTTAAAGTGGATCCCTACTAAAACCAGGAAAACAGTCACCCACAATCTTGTCAGCAGGCAATCTTGTCAGTTGGACTACGGCAACGCACTCTATGCTGGCTCCACCATCAAACTCCAAAAGAGACTCCAACGTATCCAGAACGCCTCAGCCAGACTAATCCTCAACATCCTTCTCCAATGCCACATCACCGAACACCTAAGGAACCTTCACTGGCTCCCCATCAACAAGAGAATCACCTTCAAGCTCCTTACCCATGCGTTCAAGGCCCTACACAACATCGGACCCGAATACATAAACCACGTCGTAAATTTCTACACCCCCGCCAGACAACTACGATCGGCCGACCAAGCACTCGCAGTCATCCCCTGCATCAGCAAGTCCACAGTGGGCAGAAGATCCTTCTCCCACATAGCAGCAAAGACATGGAACACCCTCCTGCTGCACCTCAGACAATCCACCTCCCTTACAAAGTTCAGAAAGGACCTCAAAACCTGGATCTTCGACTGAACGCCCATCCCCTCCCGCTCCTCCTATCTGCTTTCCCTTAGCGCCTTGAGACCCTCACGGGTGATTAGTTTGCGCTCTATAAGTACCCAATAGATAGATAGATATTTATATTAACAACTAAACATTCTACATATAACACACTTGTTGCTTGCCTTTTTAACTTTTACTTTAGAGAGACCTTCTATCTTTTTTTCACATAACTTAGCCAAAGTAAACTTAATAAGGCAATTCCATCTTACATAGTAGATTAGGTTGAAAGAAGACAGAAGTTCATTGAGTTTAACCTATACAGATCCTACTTTATTTACAATACAAAAGCTACAACTGAGCTTAACTTAAAAATCTTGCACATTTAAAACAAGCAATCATATCCCTGAACTCTATAGCTTGCCAGAAATGTATCTCATCCATTTTTAAATGTATCTTAGGTATTGGCAGTCACTACCTCCTTAGGCAATGAGTTCCACAGTGAAAAAAAACGCTTACGTTGCTGGAGATTAAATTTCCTTTTCTCCAGTGACCTTTTGTCACAAACAATTGACTTGAAATAAACAGAACTTTCATTTAAACATCTGTGCTTTTGTGTAATAATTGTGCTTGACCTACACTCCCTAGAGGAGCTACAAATAAATGTCGCTAAAGTAGATTGCTGGTTTAGGTAATTTGCAGCATTTTTTTTTTTTTAAATCCCAGATTACAGATTTTGCTTTTTGGCTTCTCTTGGGATCAAGAGCAAGCATACATTTTCACACAAAAACAAAAGACGTTTCATGTCCTTTTCATTTTATTCCAGCAGCTTAATTATTTTTCATCAACATATAACTCAATTCACATTCACTGTTCTTCATTAATATACACCTCTTCTGTTCTATTTATTTGATCTCTGATTTTCCATGGCACAGTTGCCCCATCACAGCTATTCACAATGTACAACATTTATGTTGTTGAGATTACACAACAACAAAAAGTTGTAGATGATTAATGGTCCTTCAAGCTTTTATTCCAACACATGGTCAAGGATTTTCTATACATAAGTAAAACATGCTGGGTAGATAAAATGTTCTAAGTAAACATTCAGTATTGGTCCTGAGCTGAAGATGACTGCTGAGCCAATGGGTAAGTCATATGCATGTAGCTACCAATCACCAAGCAGATTCAGCTAAAGATTAGCAGCACATGGCCATTTTGAATACAGAAGATAATTTGGTACACAGTTCCTAATAGAGATGTGCATTCAGATCCTTTGTGAGGATCCAAATGAGGAAGTAGGCGGTCGCATGTGCCGTTTAAAGTTTTTTGCAGCCAAAATTGATTCTAGTGAAAGATCCCCACAATAAGTTATTTGCAAATACATATATTAGTGTGAGGATCTTTCACTAGGATTAATAAGGCTATGAAAAGATCTGAACGGCACGTGCAGCCACCTACTTCTGCATTTGGATCCTGACAAAAGATTCGAATACACATATCTAATTGCTAAATAAAACACAGGAAGAACTCAAATATATTGTCATCTTCTCACACACACTTTATTTACTCATCACTCTTCTTATATAAATCCAGAAAATAAAAATAATAAAAAATTTTTTTTAAAGAGGAGAAATATAGGATGTTTGCTTTATTAAAGACTAAATTGCAGGTAGGTTAAAGGTCTAGTGAATGTCTTGTTGTCCCTCTGCTGAGGGGCTGGTTATACAATCTCATAACACTGATAGATTCATACACATTCTAAACCGACTATCCGAATCATGAAAGTTTAATTTAGACTTTGATGTGCCTTAAATGCAGATTTTCATTAAGAGAACTATATGACCTAAAGGTGTAACACCGTTTTTCTTTCTTTCTTTCCTTATAAATTGTTTGAGATAAAGGCCTCTAGTTATGAAGCCGTCTACTTACCTGCATTCGCCGGCCCAATACGCTCACCTAAGCTCTCCTGACATTGTCGCCGCAGACCTGAATACGCTCTCCAAAGTTATCAATAAATCTGTCAAAAAGCCGCGCACCAAGTATGGGGCGATGAGCAGCGGACTATGATAGTTATCACTCATCAATCTCGCTGCTCTTCGGCTTTTTTACAGCTTTATTGATACCCCTGTCACTAAGCACTCACACTATACTATACTGTTCTACCCCCTATACCGGCACCCCCAGAGCCCCCGCAACTAAATAAAGTTATTAACCCCTAAACCGCCGCTCCTAGACCCCGCCGCAACTATAATAAATATATTAACCCCTAAACCGCCGCTCCCGGACCCCGCCGCAACTCTAATATATTAACCCCTAAACCATCGCTCCCGGACCCCGCCGCCACCTACATTATACCTATTAACCCCTAATCTGACGCTGTCACCTACATAAACTTATTAACCCCTTTCCTGCCAATCCTGGACCTCGCCGCAACTATAATAAATATGTTAACCCCTAAACCGCCGCTCCCAGACCTCTCCGCCACCTACATAATACCTATTAACCCCTATCCTGCCCCCAATATACCACCACCACCTATAATAAATTTATTGCCCCCCAACACCGCCGCCACTATAATAAAATTATTAACCCCTAAACTTAAGTCTAACACTAACCCTAACACCCCCCTAACTTAAATATGAATTAAATAAATCTAAATAATCTTACTCTTATTAACTAAATTAATCCTATTTAAAACTAAATACTTACCTATAAAATAAAACCTAATATAGCTACAATATAACTAATAATTATATTGTAGCTATTTTAGGATTTATTTTTATTTTACAGGCAACTTTGTATTTATTTTAATTAGGTACAATAGTTATTAAATAGTTATTAACTATTTAATAGCTACCTAGTTAAAATAAAGACAAATTTACCTGTAAAATAAAAACTAACCAAAGTTACAATTACACCTAACACTACACTATAATTAAATAAATTATTCCTAATTATTATAAATTATTCCTATTTAAAACTAAATACTTACCTGTAAAATAAACCCTAAGATAGCTACAATGTAATTAATAATTACATTGTAGCTATTTTAGCGATCTGTGTCGGACTGAGTCCGGCGGATCGAAGCTTACGTCACTAGATTCTACTTTTGCCGCGCAGCAGGGCTTCCTAACTAAGGCGGATCAGCCTCGCCACAAATACGCTGCGGAATTCCAGCGTATTTGCGGTTGACGGTTTGATAACTAGAGGCCAAAATGTACATTAAATCAACAGACTACAGTTTTTGTAGATGCACGCGTGGTAGAGCTTTCTTGAGCATAATATAAATATAGATTTTAAACAGATATGTTTGTGTTCCTCAGGAGACTAAACAAAAACATAATGTAAAGTACATTTTCTTTGGGGAACATACACCTTTCGTCATTCCCATAATACAATTTTGACAATTGTAGAATAGAACTCCCTGATATCTATAGAATTGCGTTTCCTCCTCATCTTTCTTGGTGTGGATAGGGTAAACAACGTTTAGTTAGAACTTGATAATCTTTGAAATAGGTATTTTTGAGGTCTATGGATAGGAAAGTAATAAATGCCTTATAGAGACACTGAACCCAAATTTTTGAACCCAGATGTTAGTGCGCCAAAGTGTTTTGCTCAAGTGTTAACGTTTAATATGAGCACTATTGATTTAACTTGAGCAGTGTTAGTCCTCAATACCACTAATCATTTTGAATTCCACTTTTTTCATTATACAAGGAATCTTTCAGATCGAGTGAGTTAGCTTAAGCTAATCTAGCCTGTTTCCTATATTGCACGCAGAAGCTATCATTTTTGTCTGTATTTATGTGATATATTGAATGTTTAGGTTTTATCATTACCTTGTCCAGATCTATGTAACTAAATTAAGAGCTTTTTTCCATACTTAGGTAATAAAATAATAGCTGACTTTAGTATGGTGATATATTTCTGTTCCTAGTAAAAATATTTTAGGGTTAATATATACTCATGACATGACTTAATATTGTTCAGACTAATTAATCTGAGCTGTTGAGCTGTATGTTTATAGATGTATATATTTTTAGAGCTTTGCTAACACACTGTGATTTTACAGATTGTTCAGATCTCACCCTTATATAATTAAATATACAGGTAGTTGTAGTTTTACTTTATTAAAGGAACATAACAAATTTAAGTTGAAATGCAGAGCAGTTCACTTGGAAGTGTTTTTGCAATATTCTTTAATTTTCAAAAATACTAGAGAAAGAATATAACCATTATTTTTTTTCATAAATGTTCTTGTGTATGGGGTTCACTGAACATACCAAGTAGTTCAAGTGTCAGATGTGGGTGTATTTCAAATTGAGCTTAATGTCCCTTTAATTTATCTGTTATTCCTAACCTTTAAAAGAAAAAAAAGATAAATCTTTAGGGCATTTATTGTTTTTAATGTTAACTCTACATGATCTTAAAAGTTTGTTTATATGATTGTTCTTGCCAATTTTTTTCAGTAACTCTCTAAGAAAAAATCTTGTAAAGAAATATTTGGCAGACATTGCTGGAACTCAACAGAAATATCTGTCCCCTTTTAACTTGTTGGCACATCCTAGAGGAAACACTGTTCGTATTTAAATGAAACTTTCTAGTTTTAAAAAAAAACAGGAGTAAGTAACACATATTTTAATTAAAATGTATAACATAAAAAAAAAACATTTTAATATTTTGATCTGCTGGATGAGAAATAATTATGGGTGAATTAATTTTATATACATTTTAAGCAAGAAAAACTTTCAATAACTTCAGAATAGAAGTTCAAAGTTCCCATAGTATACTTTCCACTGTTCTCCAAAGATAAACCCCTCCGCACTCCCTCATTATTATCTCTGGGTGGATTGACTACAAGCAGTAACAACTAAACATTGCAAAAACGATTTATTCTTTCGTTAGAATGTGAGGAACCTGAGAAAAGGAGACAACCTAAAGATACTGTCAAAACCTAATTACAAACACTTACAACAATATTATTTACCTAGGTTCTATTAAAGATAAAAATCCCGATGCTATCAATCACAAAAAATATTCTTACTGCAAAATGAAATTTTCTTGTCTTTAAAGGAAACACATGTAGTCTTACTCTTAATACCTGGAAGTAAAGTACTCTGCCCTTAAATCAATAAACACTTTACTAATAAACAAATAAACCAACTAACACAAAAAGGATTATCTTTCCAAAGTTTCTAAAGAGCCAGATTGAAGAATAATCCCTGAGGGATTCCAGAAAATTTGAATTGGGAGTGCATAATAAAGTTGTATCACTTGATTAGCCATGAAGGTGCTCCTCTGAGAGGTGAAGCCCATAGACAATTTTGCCCTGGATGAACATAACAAATCTATCTTGTGAACATAGTGTTTATATGAAATTGTATTGTTTGAATTATTAAAATGTATTTACTGAAGTATAATTGTCCTGAATTGTTCTACAATGATAAATAAAGTTGTGATGACTAAAATGCACTCAGATGCAAAGTATAAAGCTGCCTAGGGGCACAATGGCACCTATTTTCTGTACATAAAATGACTGAAGTACTACACAACTGGATGTCTCTGCTGTGGCAGAACACTGCATTCAAAAAGTCTAGAATACCGGATTCATAAGCCGGGAATATTTCTGTAATTTGCTACAAAGTTATATGACCCATCTTTGCTTTATGTTTAGTAATTGTAGTCCTCTTTTGCTTTGATAACAAATCACCTCAAGCAATTAAAACAACAGCTGTCACCCCGTAATATCCTGTCGATCAATAGAAGTTTTTTATCCACGGATGTGTCATACACTAGTTGAGCCAATCAGAGGGTATACTATTTGTGCCATTCACTTTAAAATTGTGTGCTCCCAGACAGGAAAGAAATGGGTCTCTTCTAAGCAGATGATATCTTCATCATGTACAGAAGTACACTACTTTAATTATGGGCCAGATCACGCTTGGGAGTTAATTTAGCTAGATGAAGGATTTTTGCACTTGTCGGGTTGCACTCATATTATGAGTTGAAAGTAAACTGTTTTTGCTCTAGTGGTAACCTGACTAGCGCAAATATCCAAACTTAGAATATTGCTTGGCCGCTCATGTTTTCCCCTTAGAAAACAATTGAACAAAAACAGTGAGAAAAAACACCCCACTCTCGCGCAAACATGGTCGCATATTCTCATTTGTGCAAACCCGACATGAAAATATAAATATTTCTCATTCCAATGTTCTGCACATAACATAATATGTTCTATTTATTCATAAATAAATATTTCTAGTTATATCTGATGTTTTTTTGGTATAAGATATATATATAGATAGATAGATAGATAGATAGATAGATAGATAGATAGATAGATAGATAGATAGATAGATAGATAGATAGATAGATAGATAGATAGATAGAATAAAGCACTCACTGGTCTTTTAGAAAAGTGAATTTTAATCTTTACAGTGTGACGTTTCGGGGACACACTCCCCTTCCTCAGACTGAGAGGAGTGTGTCCCTGAAACGTCACGCTGTAAAGATTAAAATTCACTTTTCTAAAAGACCAGTGAGTGCCTTCTTCTATCCCTATAATTACTGTTGGCACCCTGGCAGCTGAAATTAAGGTGAGAGTGCTCTCATTTTAACTTAGTATATATATATATATATATATATATATATATATACCTATATTTATACATTTTATATATAGCGCTGCGGAATCTGTTGGCGCTCTACAAATAACCGATAATAATAATAGATAAATACAGATATTTATAGGAATATCAATTTATAAACACATAGGGCGCCATGTACTAAGCTTCGAAGTGACCGTCCGTCTGTATTTCCGCGTCAAAATTCGCTCACGATCTGCTTCTCGTATGTATCAATCTGCGATCTGCTCGAAAAACCACTATTTTTCATCAGCGATCGTAATTTTACTCAACTCATCGTTCCGAAGCCTTTTTCCACTTACTACATGTTCGATCGCACGTAAATTCGCTGTAATCGGAAATTATGAATGTTACAACTAATCCGCCCGCTCCAACTTTCACTGTAACTTCGCGTGATTTGCTTCGCGACCATTTAGGTAGCGAATACAATAGAAAACTATAGGGGGTATCAACCTGACGCCAGGTAGAAGTACTTTAGTGAAAGGACTAGACTACTATTGTAGCATTATTGGTTTTTGGATCAGTGAATGAAGATGGAGACAGTTTTACACATGTTTCTTTTCCGATTAATTCAATTACGAGGAAGAAGGGCTATACAGGCACCGGTTAACAACTTGCAGAGAAGGAGAGGTAGAAGAATTAGAGTCCCTAGAGTTTTCCTTCCACGTTTGGGTTTGGAAAGCATTTCTGATCAAGAGATTATCCAGAGATTCCGTTTGGATAGAGAAGCTATTATGCAACTTTACAATGAAATAGCAGAATACCTTGAACCAATGACAGCGCGATCACAAGCCATACCCGGACTATTAAAACTGTTGGCAGCCTTACACTTTTTTGCCACCGGTTCATTCCAAGCTGTGTCTAGCGTTATAATTGGCATCAGCCAGTCTGCTTTTTCGAGGCACCTAACCAAAGTTATTGATGCTTTGATGGTCGTCTTTCCAAGGTACGTGTGCCTTCCATCGACTCCAGAAGAGTGGCAATCTGTGAAGTCTAATTTTTATAGAATGGCCGGAATGCCCAATGTACTTGGAGCCATCGATTGCACCCATGTTGCAGTCAAACCATCCAGAGAACGTGAGGAAGTTTTCAGGAACAGAAAACAGTACCATTCCCTCAATGTTCAGATGGTGTGTGACCATAACATGAAAATAATCAGTGTCCGTTCCAACTTCCCTGGATCCTGCCATGATTCGTATATCTTGCGTCAGTCTGGGTTATATCGGAAGTTTGAGGAGGGAGAGATGCCTGAAGGATGGCTGTTAGGTAATTATATTTTAGGGATGTTATGTTACAGTATTATTATAATTGTCAAACGTAGTTTATGTCATGCATTGTTATGATAGATTTAACTAAAAAAATAGTTAATTTTCATTGAAATTATCGTCTTTATCATCTTTGAAATGTTAATCCTTTTTAATTTTTTTCATAGGGGACGCTGGTTATTTCAGTAGAGAATGGTTATTCACACCCTATAACAATCCTCGAAGAAGATGTGAGGTGAAATTCAACGAGGCACACAGATCCACCAGAGGAATCATCGAGAGAGCATTTGGATTGTTAAAAATGCGCTTTCGTTGTCTTGACCACTCAGGTGGTGTCATGCAGTATGCTCCCGAGAAGGTTGCAAAAATTATTCTTGTATGCTGCATTCTGCATAACATTGCAATAAGAAGAGGAATTGAAATTGATGAAGATGATATATCATTTGAGAACTTCCCTGAGGTCATCTGTAATGATGCACCAACAAGACAGGCTATTAATGCCAAAATTTTTGTCGCAGAGAACTATTTTAAGGATTGATTTCATCAAAAGATTGTAATCACAGGACTTCTATTTTTTGGTCTTTTGAATAAAAAACTAAATTTTCACTTTCTGAATAAAATCTTTTTTTTTTCATCATATACTTGTGTGATTTTGTATTTGTTTTTATTTTTATAAGTTAACAAATTATAATAAACAGTCACATTGGATATTGTTTTTTAATAAAACTTTAATTTTTATTTAAAACCAACATATTGCACAATAACTATATAAACCAAATAATCATAAAGATCTATAATTATATGACTGTCCTACATAACAAAAAAAACTACACTACACTATTGATAACTCTATTACACAATAAAATATATACATCAAACTTCATTTACATTTATCATTACTTGAGAATGGCAATAAATAATACAACTTTTTTATAATTGTATCCAAAGAATTCTCACAATTTAGCAAATATACAATAATGTTGCATAGAGACAGTGAATAACGCGATATTGAGAACATTTTGGGATTTGACACACCCATCTAGAAATTTGCTATGGGACCAGGGAGGATGAAGAGAATTGCACCTTTCACATCTGGGGAAATGATAATTCTAGTGTATGTAATGGATAGATATTTTCCCAAACGCTTAGGGGGTGTCCGGGGGGTCATTCAAGATGACAGGGACAAAACTATCTATGAAATGATACGTAGAATGTATCGTGTATCAAAAATTAAAAGGACCAGGCGTCAATGTTTGAGACGATACAGTGATGTTAAACGTCGAGAACCACTATATTACCAATCTATTAGGAGCCTTTTAAGGACATGTAAGTTTATAAAATTGTTATTCTTTTAAATGATAAATTCTATGCAAAGTTCATCATCAATATGAGAACTGAAATTATAAGTAGGTTTCAGTGTACCATATTGATCACTTTCATGTCCATAATGTTTCTTAATGGTATATTATTTTTTTTATTCTTTTAAATTATAAATTCTATGCAAAGTCCATCCTCAATATGAGATCTGAAATTATAATTAGGTTTCAGTGTACCATAGTGATCACTTTCATGTCCATACTGTTTCTTACTGCAATATAATTTTGTTATTCTTTTACATTATAAATTCTATGCAAAGTTCATCATCAATATGAGAACTGAAAGAATAAATAGGTGTACCATATCACTTTCATGTCCATTTTAATTTAAAACAAATGGAAACACTATAAACATTCTAACACACGAAAATTGAAAACTTTATTAAATAACACATTTTAAAACTAAGAAACTTTAAACAAACATATGTACAAATTTTCTATTTCAGATAAGAAGAAAGAAAATATTTGTGGTGCTCCTCCTCCACGTTATGTAAGGCCTATTCTAAATTTGACACCTAGAAGTGAGGCTAGATCCCCACCCTTGCCACTGTCTTTGCTTGACAGACAATTGTCCCCACATAAAGGAGGTGTCAGGCGCCTAACTGTCGTTCATACACCTCAAGGTACAATAGAACCATGGTTTACATATCTATAGTTATACAACTGTTAAATTTAATCATGATTAGCTTGTTGTGTTATTTACAGAAACCAATAAAAGTTTGCAGAAAAAGAAGAAAACAAGGTTCACAAGAATAATACAAATATCTTCTACAGAAGGTATTTTTCTTATATTTTGTACCATTACCATTTTTCTACTTACAATTTTTTATATAGAATTCTTTATTAATCTTTCATAGATAGTGACAATGAAGCAAATAATGCTCCTGAAAGGATGTCATTAACTTCACCCTCAATTCAACTAGGTAATTGTTTATAAATTTTTTGATTTACTATATTATAGCTTATAGTCAAATCAATACCAAAATACATACCTCCATTTCTAAATATATATTCCAGATGCAAGTAGTGAGAAAAACTCAACCAATATTTCTGATATTGATAACGACTGGGACATATCTATGGTTTCTAAATCTACACAGACAAGTAGATCTATGGATAATACCGCCTCTAACCAAAATGGTAATACAATTTTGTTACCTGCTTATAAATAATCTGTTTTTATTTTAAACATGTTCTCATAATCCTTAATTTTTTTTCTAATTTTTGTCCCTTCTCTAGATTCCAGTGTACCAGTTGTATCACAAGTTCAATCCTCTGTCTGTGAAGATATTAAACAAATAATGGATACTATAATGAATTTAAATACACAGGTTCAGAATCTCTACAATACTTATGTAGTGGAAAACAGATAATCAATGATTGCATTTTAAATAAAAAAAAGTTTTTTTGTTTTTTTTGGGGGGTTTTTTTGAGGCCACCAAAATTGTCATTTTTTGGTATGTTAAAAGTTTATTCAAAACCCCAAAAAATACTGTATTGGCCATGAGCACTACTTTCTATAATGCCATTTTGATTCAATTTTGTTAATATTTTGGATGTAATAAAAATTATAATTGTTTTACTTACATTTGTCTGTGTGTACAATACATTTTAACTGATTTTAAATAAATTTAAAAATAAACAAGAAAATTAAATAAAAACAGGATAAACTTTAATAAAACTATGTAAAAATAACAATATATTCTTTGTCAACAACAAAACAATAATAATAACTTTAAAATTGTCCATAACAATGCACTAATTAAACCGTGGTCTTTTTGGATCTGGCAACTCTTGGCTCTGATGTCTATCTCTAATCAATTCTAACAAAGTTTGCATAGTATCGCAGACTGCTTCTTAACTTTGCTCTTTCGCGCCGAACGAAGCTTCAAAATTATCAATAATCCGATTGTCTTCGACACACAATAGACGCAAAATTTTACGGCTTGGTTTTTAGTACATTCATGTAACGAAGTGCCACCCGCATGGTGCGAATGCCGGCGGGTTATTTCGATACGGTCTGTGCGAAAAAATTGACGCCTTAGTACATGGCGCCCATATTCTGCAATGTGATAAACATTGGAATGTATAATATTTTATGTAAATACACGGTGTGACACTTTATTAAAGCGAAAGTCAATCCTAGCGTTGTACAATTGACATGACTATTAAAACAAATAAAGGGGACTTTCATTCATGACGTAGAAGATACTTCATGTAGAAAGCTCCTTTATTTGTTTCAATTGATTGCCGTTCTTAGCTGCTACAGCAGCCCACGGCTAAAAACAATGTTTGCTAAGAGGTGACGTTGTCACCTCTTTGCCAATAGCCGTGCAGTAAATCCAGCTCCCATGGGCGCCAAACCGGATTTTACCGCACAGCTTTTGGCTAAGAGGTGAAAAGTCACCTCTTAGCAAAAAATATTTTTAGCCGTGGTCTGCCGAAATAGCTAGGAACGGCGATCGATTGAAACAGCATACTTCATGAATGAAAGGTCCCCTTTATAATATATATATATATATATATATATATATATATATATAAATATATATATAAATATATATATATATATATACACACACAGTATATATATATATATATATATACACATATATATATATAATATATGTAGAAAAAGTGCAGCTACTGTAAACAGCAAATCTCACAATTTACTAACACACCCAATATCCTGTAAAAGTGATTGAAACTAAACCCCCTTTCTAACATCTTACACAGTTCACATAAAGCTCATGTATACTCCAAATGTATTATGAAACAGAATAAGTTAGTAAATTATAATTAACTTAGAATAGTCTAGTTATTACACTGCTCAAGCATAACTCTTTAGTGGGGATAAGGCTCCAAATAAACCTCTGCTTATGGGTGTCACAGAGGTAAATCCCGATTTGAATACAACTTCCTGAAAAATTCAGACTTCCAGTACAATTTACAATTATACATCTTGACAGACAACAACTCGATAATTTAGCTAATATATTGTTCTCAGTATATTTTTCACATGTTTTATAACTAGATTTATATATGTGTATTAATTTATGGAATGTGTATTATAAAGTTATTTTGTTTCATAGTCTTGTTAATAAAGTTTTCCTGCAAACATAAAAGAAATTGAGAATGTTCATTTTTATTATAAATTTGGAATTTTGGAATATTTGTGCCAGGAATTTCAAATCAGAAGGTTATAGATGCATTTTTATAGTTTAAGGTGATGTCTAGCCAGGATAAAGAAAACATATTTAAAGCTATTTGCTACAACTTCCACTATTTAATAAAAGGTAAAAATAAGCTTCATAGTTAATCACATTTATATATAAAAGAAGAAGTAAATTACCTTCACACAGTTTTTGCTTCATAATTTCTCTTATTCTTGATATTGCTAGGTAGTCTTCAACATAAAAAACATATGTAGAGGATGGTTTGTTGGCTATTGCTCGAAGTTCACTTTCTTCAATTTCTGAGCCAACACCAATGGCAAAAAGAGTAATTTTATTTCTTCTTGCTTCTTCTGCTATATCTTTTACATCATCTTGTGACTTCCCATCAGTAAGAACAACTGCAATCTTAGTTAAAGGTCTTAATGATCTAGCAAAAAGATTATCAATTGAAAATTGTATAGCATTACCAGTTCTTGTATTCCCACCCAAATATTGAATGGATTGCATTGTCTTGATAAGATCATTGATTGAATCATATCTTCCCAGAGGGATCTCAAGAACAGGATAGTCACTGTATTGAACTACTCCAACCTGAGTAAATTTCGGGCCTATATCAAAGTTGTTTGTTATATTAGCAACCCATTTTTTTAGAATTTCAAAATTTTCTGGCCCCACACTCCAGGAACCATCAAGGATAAAAACTAAGTCATTTGGCGCCGTTCTACAACCTATGGACAAGAAAAAAAACACACGTTATTTAAACAACTTATTTTATCCGAAATATTTAATCAACTGTATTTTTTAATTATTAAAGAAAACTATATTGCTCAACTCTTTATAAGTCCAAATTTGAAATTCCATTAAAAACAATTAATTTAATTTCATATTTCATACTAAAAAATATTTATAATATAAGTGATATATACATTTTATCTTAAATAAAAAACATATGGCTACCATATTATTATACTGTACTTGTATACAGCTTAGTGTTACACATCCATTTAAAATACTCAGTATACTTTGTTAAAGATAGCAGCACAACAGCTTAACTACAGATGTCTTATCTGTCTACTTAACTGAAACATATTTCACAGATGTAATAAATGTGACTCTCGTCCCGTTTTAAAAAAAAATAAACAAAAAAAACATTAATTTGCATATTTTCTTTTTTTGTTCAAAATTACTGTAGAACATCAGTATTATCAGTGGACTTTTATAATGGACTGCCTAGGGAATTTATTAAGGTTATCTAGAAATGTAAGGCCAACATAGTAATATATATATATATATATATATATATATATATATATATATATATATATATATATATATATATATATAAAAATATATAATATATATGTGGTGCCAAATTTAGGCTTCTAATTACGAACTCATCTATTGTAACTAGAGTCAGACTAAAACAGTGTAATAAACAGACAGTGTATACATGGCACAAACTAGCTACATACAAAGCATAGTTTACCTATTTATCTCTCTAGATTGTAAGTTCCCACGGGAATAGGGCCCTCAATTCCTCCTGTATGTGTTAGTAAATTTTGTTCTGTCTTTTACAAGTTTTATATTATTGTTTTATTTAAATAAATTTTATCCATGTACAGCACTGCAGAATATGTTGGCGCTTCATAAATAATGTATAATAATAATAATAATTATCTATAGCAGTTGTAGGCTCACATCAAACTTGTAGCCCATATCTCCAACAAGAGGTGAAATTCTAGCTATGCCTTGAAGTCATAATTATGAAGATGTAAGAAAAGAAGAAGAGAAAAGAAAATATCGGGCACAGAAAAGGTTAATGTTACACGCAGTGGATGAAGAGGTCTATTTTTGAGGTGTTCAGTTTTAGATAATGATAGGGCATTCATTTTAAAATACTGCTTCGAAAACTGATGACGCATGTATGTGTATGTACAGTACATATACAAGATTTTGTGTAAGGAATAGGGCAGAATCTGGTATCACAAGTGGATGGTAAAAAATGTTAAAGGGCCATAATACCCAAATGTTTAAACACTTGAAAGTGCTGCAAAATAGCTGTAAAAAGCTGACTAGAAAATATCACCTGAACATCTCTATGTAAAAAAGAAAGATGTTTTACCTCAAAAGTTTCTCAGTAGCCACATCCCATTGTAAAGGACTTCTAAGCAGCATATCAGTATGTCTGTCCCGGGACAGTGGAAGGGGCGAGCTTACGTGCACTCTCATCTTATTTCCCTAATCAGTTTGCTATGAAATCTCATGAGAGTTAAGTGAAATCTCATGAGATCACAGTAAAAGAGTTCATGACCGCTGCTGATGCTGATTGGCTGCTGTTCATTTCTTCATTTTTTTTTTTTTTTTACCTGCAGCTGGACTGCAGCTGAGTATAACTTTTTACACCGAACTTACTCTGCTGAGCTGAGGAGATTGTGAGGTAAAATATCTTCCTTTTTTACATAGAGATGCTCAGGTGATATTTTCCTGTCAGCTTTTTACAGTTATACTGCATCAGTTTCAAGTGATTTAGCATATGAATATTCCCTTTAACCAATCTTAACACATTTTTTTAAAGCCTTATACTTGAAAAATATTTTAACAGTGATTTAAAGGGTTCAAAATTATATTAGTATGTGTGTATTTGTTTTTATTTATATATATATATATATATATATATATATATATATATATATATATATATATATATGTGTGTGTTTTTGTATAAATGTGTATGCATTAGGGATGGGCGAATGTTTTGCAACATTGAAAAAATGAAACGAGGTTTAACACGTTCGTTCATTTAGAATTTTGAATGTTTGTACAACATTCTTATACTAATTTAATGTAACAATATTTCTAATGCTTTCTTTAAATGTGATATTCAATAAGAATTTTTATATTAATTAGATTCAAATTATGCAATAGTCAAATTCGAAAAATTTCGAATCTATATATTTGCATTAGTATTTCTAATGCTCTCTTTAAATGTAATATTAAAATTATGTAATTGAAACAGAAACGTTTGAATTGATATACAGTATTTGTATCTATTATGTATCAATTTACTAAATTCCCTACCACATGAACTATTGAACTTCTGAATAGTATTTGTTAAATTGAATGTTACATTCAAAATTTTGAATGTGGATATTCAATCTAATTCTGAACATTTGAAAACAAAAGTAACGTTCATAAACCGTAAATAACATTTAAATACCAAATTTTATAGGATTTTCATTCTTATCAACATTCGAATGTTCAAAACCAATGTCCATAGGACTATTCGTTCTACCAAACGAATTAGACTTTCAGCCCATTCGCCCATCCCTAGTATGCATATCTATTAGTGAAGTGTTATGAACTTACATTTCAATACAAAACCATAGTAAAACAGTAAGGGCCAGCTCATGAGTGGAGCTCTATTTATCCCTCTTGTCAAGCACTATTGCCACAGAAGTAAACTTTTTACGTGCGGGGTAGCTCATATTACAAGTTAAAAGTAAAAGTTTTGCACAAGAGCGACCACACTAACTTATTCTCCCCATAGACTTAAAGTGAAGGTCCATTTTGATGAATTAGTGCCCGGTTTTTAATAAACCTATTAAAAACAAGGGCACTTTAATTCATCAAAATTGACATTTCACAGTTTTTTTCAAAAACTTACCTTTTAATCATGGCAGCCACTCCAGCACTTCCTCTGCCCGTTGCAAGCCGTCGCAGGTCCAAAATGACGAATCCGGCTTCCTCCAATCACAGCGTTGCATCAGGCCATGATTCCCCCGAGGGGAAGCTGTGATTGGAGGAAGCCTGATTCATCATTTCTGACGTCTGCAGAGGCTTCTGATGGCCGGGGGAATCGCTGGAGCGGCATTCAGGATTAAAAGGTAAGTTTTTGAAGAAAACGGTGAAATGTCAATTTTGATGAATTAAAGTGCCCTTGTTTTTAATAGGTTTTTTAAAAAATCGGGCACTAATTCATCAAAATGGACCTTCACTTTAAATGTAGAGCGCAGAAGAAAAAAAACCTAACACTTATCACTCGCGCGCTAACCTGACAGGAGTTATTAATACTTAACATTCCAATATTCTTCACATACAGGAAAATGTCTTTTTTTTAAAAAAAAAATATTTCTACATATATATATATATATAAATATACCTATATATTTTGATAAATATTTTATATCAACAGATATATATATTTAAAAATAAAAAGCAATTTTTTTTCTATGTGAAGAACATTGGAATATAAACTATGCATAATGCTTCGGTTTGCGCTCTTTATGTCTAACGTGATTTTGGGTTAGTGCACATAATGTGCCTTAAACAGACATAAAACTCATATGCTAAATCACTTGAAAGTGATGCAGTATAACTGAAAAAAAGCTGATAAGAAAATATCACCTGAACATCTCTATGTAAAAAGGAAGTTATTTACCTCAAACTTCCTTCAGCTTACAAAAGTAAGTTATATTTCAGCTACTGTCCAGCTGCAAGTTAAAAAAAACAAACAAAAAAAACAATAACCAATCAGCATTAACAGTGCTGAGGTCATGTATTGCTTTCCTGTGATCTCATGAGATTTCAGTGAAATCTTGTGAGAGTTTAAAGAAATCTTATGAGATTTTATAGTAAACTTTCTTAAACTGAATAGGGAAATAACATGCCTGCACATGCCAGATGCATGCTACCTCATAATTCCTGGGACAAATATCATGATTAGCAGCTTAAAGTCTCTTTACAATGGGGAGTGAATAATTAGGAAAATTTGAGGTAAATACCCTCCTTTTTTACATAGAGATGTTCAGGTGATATTTCCTAGTGATCTTTTGACAGCTATGCTGCTTCAACATTTGGGCATCATGTCCCTTTAAGATAACTAATTCTTCATGTGCGTTAACCTGACACTGTGTTAAACCTAAAGTATGCAACCCAAAGCGTGTTATGCATATTTTACAATCCAATGTTCTTCACATAGAAAGAAATGTACTTTTTATTTTTAAATATATATTTATGATAATGTTAATGTAAACTATATATCTATACCTTTATATCTATATGAATACTGTAGCTATATAGGTATAGGTATATGTAGATATATAGAAATCTTCACATACAGGAAAATGTTATTTTTCATTTTAATTAAAACATTAGAATGCTAAATATTTACAGTAAATACACAGTAAAACACATTATTAAATATTATTATTGAATTGTTATTTAGGTATATACCATATACCTTTAATCCATTATAAATATTTTTTTGCTAATATTTATATTAATTATTTTATCAGCTAGTGTTTATACGAGTGTAACAGTTTATTTTAGTTGTGTTTGGTGCAACCTTTATTCCTAACACTTTACGGTAGGTCGTCAATCACGCTAACCCGAGGCAATATTGCATATGGCACAATAAATTTAGTGCGCTACTTGTAATCTGGCCATAAGTGAAGAGCTCCTTTACTTGAGAAGTTTTGCATACATTTGGCTTAGTGCTTGAGCATAAGACTAAAGTTTTTCAGTGCGCCCCCACAGTGTGTGGAATTTAGCGCACCCGCACTATACGACATCCAGATGTTACCCTGCCAGACTTTCGCTCAAGTGATAAATTATTATTTTTTGAGCAGAAAAATAAAAGCACTATTGATTTAACTTGAGCAATGTTAGCGCACAATAGTGGTATTATATTTTCACTCTACTTGTAATCAAGCGCATTGGTTCAATTACAAGGTCACATGTAAAGGATGCTTAAGCACTAATCAGCTCCTAACTCCAGCTTCAGGACTGTGTAACAGGAACACAGACAGGTTATTTTCAGAACTTGCAATGAGCATGATGCTTCAGCCAAACAAACTGTTTAATATTTATAGAAAAATGTTACCTGATCAAAGACAAAATGTGACTTTTATATTGTAATAGAAACTAATAAAGTTTAATATTGTACTAAAACCACATCCTTGAAAACTGTACACATAGCTCCACCAACATTTTAAATTAGACGAGGAAATACAAAAGAAAAGAAGGAAAGAAAAAACAGCTTAGACCATAAATATTTAAAAATATGATACAATGGATGGAACTGAGCCCCTAATAAAATACATAAGGGTGGGGAGCAGTACCACCTTAAGCAATTACTATGGGAAGGCAAAAATGCACTTAGTTCACATAGGATCCTTAAAGTGATGGTAAATGATAGGTGCAGGCAAAAAGCAAATTGAACTTAAAATATGAGCCCAAACCAAACCACTATGTAAATATTGCTTGAAATAGCCTAGATTTTTTTAAATTTGTATTTTATTTTTTAACAGCAGAAACAAATACCAGCGCTATACCCTTAAATCTCCAAGTGTGATATCCCAAATGAGAAATAAGAACAGACAACTATATAAATATCAGTCACACAGGAAACATTTTGAAAGCTCAGAGTATGCCATAGATCAAATCATGCACATCCTCAGTGGTCATATGTGATGATACACAGTACTTATTATAAAAAGAGTGAAGATTTTTGTCCAAATCCTCTCTCTCAATTAAGGATTTCAAAAAAGTTTAATTCTGGTAAATGCTGGTCTCCACGAAAAAGTTGGGATACACCCACAAAACACTTACACTTCAAACTATCTCACATTCAATTCATTCTTGAACACAATTATTTTTAATTCTTATCTGGATTCTATAGACAAATCCAGGGTACAGCGATGGGAACAACATTTTTTCCCTTGTATGCGAACCTATCTATGGACTATTTTGGACATCTCTATGTTTGGTTCAATAATCCTTACATAAAAAAAAACTAATGTACTATTTTAGGTACATAAATTATATTATAATCATCTGGAGGAGTAATGAGGAGGAAGGACAACATTTTGTTACACATTTAAACCCTAATAATTTCAATCTTAAATTTACCAGTAAATGTCAAATAGAATTTTTAGACTTAATATTGTTTCGGAATTCCAATAATACGGTGGCTGTAAGGAACTATTGTAAGAACAATGAGACTGATGGTTTTATTTGTGCAAATAGCGGCCACCTTGTGATATGGAAGAGAAACATTCCGTATGGGCAATATCAAAGAATAAGGAGAAATTGTACTCCGGATGTGGATAATGAGAAAGAAGTCAAGATCCTTGAGGAACGGTTTATGGGAAAAGGGTATAATAGGGATACCTAAATCAAGCATAAGAAAAAGTTGAGAATTTAGAAAGGCAAAAACTGCTAAACCCATCAAAAATGTTTGGGAATAAAAGGGACAAGAAAAGATTCATAATAACATTTAGTCAGGGAGGGAAACATAATACAGTCCATTATTAATAAACATTGGCATATTCTAAAGGCAGACTCCATTTTAGGAGTGCATTTGGACATAAGATCTACAATTACATAAGGGAAGAATCTGTATTTAAAAAATATCTTACCCCTTCCAAACTTCGTCCCGTCACTCAGCAAGAAAAAATAAATGCCTCTACTAATTGTTAATAAAACCGAATGGTACTTGGAAATGTTTGAAATCCAAAATGTGCAATGTGTAAACACATAAAACAGGGTGACTCCTTCCATAATGCAGATTACACATGTGAATATAAGATATTGGGGCCTAGTTATCAAGCCGTCAACCTCAAATACGCTGGAATTCCGCAGCGTATTTGTGGCGAGGCTGATTCGCCTTAGTTATCAAAGGCTCGAGACTGGCTAAAGTAGAATTTAGTGACGTAAGCTTCGATCCGCCGGACTCAGTCCGACACAGATCGATTCTTACGTCACTCCAGATGTTCCGCACACAAGTGCGGCACATTCTCACTACTTTTGCTAGTTATCAAATGACTAGCAGGTACGCTCGGCACTTTTACGGCCCAGCGGATCCCATAGGAATCAATGGGAGTCTGACCATAGCGAAAGTTCATGTTCGCTGCTGACAGACATCCCATTGATTCCTATGGGAGCTGTCTGCACCTAACACCCTAACATGTACCCCGAGTCTAAACACCCCTAATCTGCCCCCCCTACACCGCTGCAACTAAATAAAGTTATTACCCCCTAAACCGCCGCTCCCGGAGCCCACCGCAAGCTACTCTATACATATTAATCCCTAAACCGCCGCTCCCGGAGCCCACCGCAAGCTACTCTATACATATTAACCCCAAAACCGCCGCTCCCGGAGCCCACCGCAACTATAATAAATGTATTAACCCCTAAACCGCCGCTCCCTGAACCCGTCGCCACCTATAATAAATTTATTAACCCCTAATCTGCCCCCCCTACACCGTCGCCACCTATAATAAATTTATTAACCCCTATCCTGCCCCCCACTACGCCGCCGCCACTGTAATAAAATTATTAACCCCTAAACCTAAGTCTAACACTAACCCTAACGCCCCCCTAACTTAAATATTAATTAAATAAATCTAAATAATATTTTTATCATTAACTAAATTAATCCTATTTAAAACTAAATACTTACCTTTAAAATAAACCCTAATATAGCTACAATATAAATAATAATTATATTCTAGCTATCTTAGGATTTATTTTTATTTTACAGGCAACTTTCAATTTATTTTAACTAGGTACAATAGCTATTAAATAGTTATTAACTATTTAATAGCTTACCTAGCTAAAATAAACTGAAATTTACCTGTAAAATAAATCCTAACCTAAGTTACAATTACACCTAACACTACACTATACTTTAATAAATTATTCCTATTTAAAACTAAATACTTACCTGTAAAATAAACCCTAATATAGCTACAATATAAATTACAATTTTAAGCTACTTACACCTAATCTAAGCCCCCTAATAAAATAACAAACCCCCCCCCCAAAATAAAAAAATGCCCTACCCTATTCTAAATTAAATAAAGTTCAAAGCTCTTTTATGATCAGCCAATAGAATGCGAGCTCAATCTGATTGGCTGATTCCAGCCAATCAGATTTTTCCTACCTTAATTCCGATTGGCTGATAGAATCCTATCAGCCAATCGGAATTGAGGGGACGCCATCTTGGATGACGTCCCTTAAAGGAGCCTTCATTCGTCGTAGTCCGTCGGTGAAGAAGGAGGTTCCGCGTCGGCGGGAGGAAGATTCAAGACCCGGCTTGGAAGATGACATCGCCCGGATAGAAGACATCTTCAGCGCCTCTTGGAAGATGACATCGGCCGGATCAAAGACTTCTTCAGCGCCGCCTGGATGATGACTTCATCGGATGGAAGATTTCTTCAGCGCCGCTTGGTGGATTAACTTCTTCTGCTCCGGATGTCCACTTCGGTTCCATCGCTGCTCGGCTGAGTGAAGACAAGGTAGGATGATCTTCAGGGGATTAGTGTTAGGTTTTTGTAAGGGGGGTTTGGGTTAGATTAGGGGTATGTGGGTGGTGGGTTTTAATGTTGGGGGGGGGTTGTATTTTTCTTTTACAGGCAAAAGAGCTGAACTTTTTGGGGCATGCCCCCACAAATGGCCCTTTTAAGGGCTGGTAAGGTAAAAGAGCTTTGAACTTTATTTAATTTAGAATAGGGTAGGGCATTTTTTTATTTTGGGGGGGTTTGTTATTTTATTAGGGGGCTTAGATTAGGTGTAAGTAGCTTAAAATTGTTGTAATATTTTTAAAATGTTTGTAACTTATTTTTTTATTTTTTGTACTTTAGTTAGTTTATGTAATTGTATTTAATTGTAGTTATTTGTAGGTAGTTTATTTAATTAATTTAATGATAGTGTAGTATTAGGTTTAATTGTAACTTAAGTTAGGATTTATTTTACAGGTAATTTTGTATTTCTTTTAGCTATGTAGTTATTAAATAGTTAATAACTATTTAATAACTATTCTAACTAGCTAAAATAAATACAAAGTTACCTGTAAAATAAATATAAATCCTAAGATAGCTACAATATAATTATTATTTATATTGTAGCTATATTAGGGTTTATTTTACAGGTAAGTATTTAGTTTTAAATAGGAATAATTTATTAAAGTATAGTGTAGTGTTAGGTGTAATTGTAACTTAGGTTAGGATTTATTTTACAGGTAAATTTCAGTTTATTTTAGCTAGGTAAGCTATTAAATAGTTAATAACTATTTAATAGCTATTGCACCTAGTTAAAATAAATTGAAAGTTGCCTGTAAAATAAAAATAAATCCTAAAATAGCTAGAATATAATTATTAATTACATTGCAGCTATATTAGGGTTTATTTTAAAGGTAAGTATTTAGTTTTAAATAGGATTAATTTAGTTAATAATAAAAATATTATTTAGATTTATTTAATTAATATTTAAGTTAGGCGGGGCGTTAGGGTTAGTGTTAGACTTAGGTTTAGGGGTTAATAATTTTATTACAGTGGCGGCGGTGTAGTGGGGGGCAGGATAGGGGTTAATAAATTTATTATAGGTGACGACGGTGTAGGGGGGGCAGGATAGGGGTTAATAGGTTTAATATAGGTTGCGGCGGATTCAGGGAGCGGCGGTTTAGGGGTTAAACTATTTATTTAGTTGCGGAGAGGTGCGGGATCAGCAGGATAGGGGTTAATAATTTTATTATAGAGGGCGACGGTATAGGGGGGGCAGGATAGGGGTTACTAGGTATACTGTAGGTGGCAGCGGTGTCCGGGAGCGGCGGTTTAGGGGTTAATACATTTATCAGAGTTGCGGCAGGGTCTAGGAGCGGCGGTTTAGGGGTTAATACATTTATAAGAGTTACGACAGGGTCTAGGAGCGGCGGTTTAGGGGTTAGTAACTTTATTTAGTTGCGGGAGGCTCCGGGGGCGCCGGTATAGGGATAGAACAGTGTAGTTTAGTGTGAGTGCTTAGTGACAGGCTAGCAATAAAGCTGGGAAAAAGCCGAAGAGCAGCGAGATCGGATGAGTGATAACTATCACAGTCCGCTGCTCATCGCCCCGCTGCTTTTTGACAGCTTTATTTGATAACTTAGGCGAATGTATTCAAGGTCCGCGGCGGCGAAGGTAGGCGAGCTTAGGCGGGCGTATTGGGCCGGCGAAGGCAGAAAAGTAGACGGCTTGATAACTACCCCCCAAAACATATAGATATACATAAGATATAGTTGTATTTTAACATTTTTGTTATATCAGCTTGTATGTGAATCCAAATGTATTTACATATGGAGAACAAAAATAAGAATATGTAGGAGATGTAATGAGCATGTATACAACATCAGACAAAAGGTAGATAATCACAGTGTATCAGTACATTTTAGAAACACACATTATTCAGATCCTAAAAATCTGAAAATATGCATTATAGACTGGATTCCTCCAAATAAATTCCCAAATAGTCTTTTAACTTTAAGACAATGTGAGACGTATTGGATACACAACTTTAAAGCTCTGCAACCTGAGGGTCTGAATGTAGATAGACCTACAAGCTTTTAATGCATATATGACTTTATACATGTACCTATATATATATATATATATATATATATATATATATATATATATATATATATATATATATATATATATATATATATATTTTACATGCTTTCTCAGTTCATGATGGGGACTTTATTAGTATCCTTTACTATTCACTGAATAATAACATGGACTCCTTAGTACAATAAGTTCTACTGGAATGTATGTGCTAAGGTTATGGAATGTATATTATGAAATTGGTTATAACACTGAGATATATCAAGGGCTAATTTCTCATGTTTAGTATGTGTCTTTTCTCATGTACTTTCTTTTTTACATATGAGTCTATTTTATAATTACATTCACACTTCAAACAATACGTATATACCAACGAGGTATATATACCTGATTTCACATAGGACTCTTTGCATAGGTCTATTTTTGTGTTTGATTTGTTTTAGAAAGTAACTAGTAGAAATCTGTGTATAGGTCTCCTTTTTTGTTTAATTTGTTTTAGAAAGTAACTAGTAGAAATTGTAAGGTTTATTTTAACTTTTATGAGCATGTATAAATATTGTAGATTGATATTTAGAGTGTATATTAACAAACACTATTAAACATGTTTTATATCTATAACAAATATTTTGTAAAACTGGATTGGAATAGCGCCTATGATAACAGGACACCCTGTAAATACAAGCAGTATAGGACTACCTACTATCCTCTTGACAAAGTCTGTACGGGACCAGGCAAAATATGTTGAGGACTTTTAGCCACTAGAGGCATCTGTAGGAGACACTTTGCAGCTGCCGAGTCTCTCGGGGGAGTGTATCGACCTCAAGTCCGGGAATTTGAACAGCACAAACAGCTTGGATTAAGGATTATAAGCCCAGAACCACTAACAGTACTTACAGTCCACATTGAGGACATTGCAGGAACACCAGTGAGTGATACGGTGGGAGTTTTCACTCTAGATACACTGGTTAGCTGATTGAGATTTGGCATACTGTATATTTTTAACTTGTGAGTTTTTATTTATTAGCGATAGATTTTATCTGTAATAAATACTACACTTAGAGCTGGGTGTACACTTTCCCCTCTTTTATTTGTATTTTATTTATTGTTAAACATGATCCCCCCCCCCCTGCCCCTTCTAATATCTTTCCTGTGCTGTATTGATGTATAGAGCGGTCCCACCCACTTTATACGTAGTAGCTGGTGCTTGTTCCTGAGATACAGTGTACTAGCACAAGAGCATAGCATCCATGCCATTCATACACTCTTGTCCCCTTATCTTGGCACCTATCCAAGTAAAGAGTGAATCGGAACATAAGCTCCAATTCACTGTTTACTTTTATATCATGGGCACTCCCCCTTGCCATGCACTGTGCATGTGCTAGTCCTCGTGCACTATTGTAGGTTACATTGCTAGTGTCATTCTGGTTTCTCGTTTTATGCTACCTTGTGTATCTGACCACCTAAGTAGCCTTTCCAATGCACTCAGTTTACTTGCTGATAAACACAATAGGTTCCTGTCTTTTGTCAGTTTATAACTGAAATATGTAATTTTTTGTTTAATCACTATTTTCCTGTGGGTGTGCTTGTTAGTTAATCTTCAAGTGCTAAGTATTCTTTATACTAGAATATTCCTTTAAAAGCAGGACAATACATGTTATATATGTTAATAAATAACAAGAGATGCAATGGGAGACGCACACAAAAGATTGGAGTAAACTAAGCACTGGGCAACTTATCTACCAAAATAGTTTCATCCATATATCCACAAATGTATTCATCCAAAAAGAAAGATTTCAAAAACATTACATTATTTATACATACATTTAATCATTTACTCACTCACACAATTAAAACCAATACTGTACATTTGCAAACCTGTACATCTTTTCCTACCCTTCTTAGAATAGCTTCATGCATTTCCCATGTATTCTTTAATTCTCTTTGTTCTTATTACTTCCATTGGAAATTAATTTCCTAAATTAACCACTCTTCAGTAAAAATTAAAAAAAAATGGCTTCCACAAATTACTGTTGCACCCAATACCTTCTATGACTTGTTTTGGTTTCACTTTCAGACTCAGATTTAATTAATCCCTTAAAATGCTTGAAGGTTTCTATAACATAACAAAGATTAGCCTGAGAATAGTATGTAGATGTAATAATAATTCCCAAGTCACAATCCTCTTTTGTTACTGTCATTGACACCAATAGTGCCATGTACCAAACAGCATACAGGTTCCCATCTTCAATATGAGCGGCCAGCAGATGCTGTTTGACCATTGCCCACAGCCAGCATTGCACAAGGGCACCCCAAACAAATGACTGTGTATGACCATTTCTTTCTAATTTGCAGTAAGCAGTCTCACATAAATCTGCAATTTAAATTTGTGTTTTAAGTCCAAAATTCACAATTTTGTTTTCAAATTCACTGAAATTGATATCCCTGCCATGGTACTTGAATTCTATTAGAACTGTTTGTACCAGCTACAAAAAGACATACCTTTCCTTTTATGCTCACACAAATTATCACTTTGTTAAAAAAAAAAAAACAGGCCCAAGAACTGACCCCTTAAATGCACTCCAGCGTTAGACAAACTTCATACATTTACATGTGTTATAGATATGACTGCATAGTTAATATCCACATGGGACTTTCTAGGCAAATCATTTTTATATACCCACATGTTGTTCTGCATAATAACTTGCCAATAATGATATATTTCTCTATATAGTTGTCTTCTTCCATCTCATTCTGCCATATGAATGGGATGAGCATAGTTTAATATCTGTATCTATATTTATTTACACACTGCATACATAAATCTACACACCATAAAAGTACTCAACCACACACTTATACATTCATATAGCTGATATGCACATTTCCAGTATTACTTTACAGCTAGATTACGCGTTGTGCGCTATGAGTCAAATTGCAGCATTGTGGCCCATAACGCATCATTTTCCCTAACGCAGCCATTACAAGTCTTGTCGGTATAGGTGTACCGCAAGCCTTTTAGCCTGTAACGCAACGTCAGTACCACACTCATAAAAAGGATGTTTTTTCATGGGATTCCCATAGTGCCGGTATTACGAGTTTTGCGTTCTGGCTAAAAAGCGAGCGCTACAGCCTAAAACGACAAGATCCGTAACGCCATCTAAAGTCAGTAGTTATGAGTTTTACGCTACAAAGCTGTAACATAAAACTCATAACTAAAGTGTTAAAAAGTACACTAACACCCATAAACTACCTATTAACCCCTAAACCGAGGCCCTCCCGCATTGCAAACACTATATTAAATTTATTAACCCCTAATCTTCCGCTCCCGATATCGCTGCCACTTTAAAAAAAATATTAACCCCCTATTCCACCGCTCCCTGACATCCTCACCACTATACTAAAGTTATTAACCCCTAAACCGCCCCCGCCCTCCCGCATCGCAAACATTATTTAAATATTATTAACCCCTAATCTTCTGTCTCCCCACATCGCCCCCACTATACTAAAGTTATTAAGCCCTACACCGCCGCCACTATACTAAACCTATTAACCCCTAAACCGCAAGCCCCCCACAACGAAATATACTAAACTAAACTGTTAACCCCTAAACAGAAAGCCCCACACATTGAAATAAACTAAATTAAACTATTTACCCTTAAACCTAACAGCCCCCTAACTTTATATTAAAATTACAATTTTCCTAGCTTAAATTAAATTAAAACTTACCTGTCAATTTAAAAAAAACTAAGTTTAAACTAACAATTAAAATAATATAATAATTAAACTAAAGTTAAACTAACTACCAATTAAATTAAACTAAACTACACATTAAAAAACCACGGGGTGGAGTCAGTCGCATACAGGAATGGCCGCACATTTATATCGCTCTGGCAGATATTCTGCTAAAACCATGTCTAAGGGCCATCTATATTTGCATTAAGTTTCTGGAAATCCTGGGGAGATATCCCTAACTCCTAGTCTTACTTTTGGTATTGGCAATATATGTCTATTGATGCCACAACTTTGGATAAGGCCCTGAGCCGATTCTACACATGCAGAGGCTATTTTCCCATCCTCGTGGCTGTGAGAATGTACACCTCTTAAGCAGCTGAAATGGACACAACTTGATTATAGGCATGGAACACCTTGCAGTGTTGCTGAGAGAGGCCGATTTACTCTTTCAGAGACACTTTGCAGCATTGGAGCTGGCGCTATATGGATCTATGACAAAGCAAATCCCCTTGGGCACCTCAGTGAAAAATGAGACGCTGCATATGGCTATAGAGCCTCACCAACACACAATTGCAAGTGGAGGATTGCCTGACATGCACAGCAATCCCAGTGTTCGTTTTGATCCCTCTACACAACACCAGAGCCCGCAGGCACCAGAATGCCCTGACCTTGTTGTCCTGCGACGTGTAGAGAACGATGTACTGGAGACCCATCACTCATCACTTATATTGCTGGGAGTCCGGAAAGGGCTAAAATTGGCAGCCCCACTGAAGATGTATTTTCTGAACATTCAATTGTTAAATTTTGGTCCTTATAGCTTTTTACATGTGGATCTGGACATGCTACTCTCTTAAGGACACATGGCTATACATAGTCAAATAGGTCTGTGCGACCTCTGTTAACGGTACACCTGATATTGATAGGGTTGTGCATGCTTGCAGGTCCCGATTTTAGTATTTCCCATAATCTATGCTGGCAGGAGGGGTTAACCCCTTTATTGTTATATTACTGTGCTTTGGTATATACGTATAAATATAATGTGCCTCTCCTATAGTTTTACCTATGAGGATCCTGGATATGCCTAGGGTTGCGTAAGGCCATTCACTACTTCCATAAAAGCAGCTATGTTTGTGTTGTTTTTCCAATATAGCTACATATTTTAGTTCTCTGGTTCTCTAGAGGGTACTTAATCTTTTGTATATAAATATAAGGCCTTTTAGCCCTCACACTATACACTAATACAGCCTTACTCTTTATGTGTCTTACTATATACTAGCTATAACCCACCCAGCTACTTCTAATCATATAGCTCCTATAACTGGGGATCCTCCAGCTTATCAAGCTTGGCCTCACATGCCAGCACTGCAACAAAACATGCAGACTTTCGGCTAGATTACGATTAATAATTAAAGTGCTAAAAAGTACACTAACACCCATAAACTACCTATTAACCCCTAAACCGAGGCCCTCCCGCATCGCAAATACTAAAATAAAATGTTTAACCCCTAATCTGCCGCTCAGACATTGCCGCCACTATAATAAACATATTAACCCCTAAACCGCCGAACTCCCACCTCGCAAACACTAGTTAAATAATATTAACCCCCTAATCTGCTATCCCTAACATCGGCGCTACCTACCTACATTTATTAACCCCTAATCTGCCATCCCCACTATATTAAATGTATTAACCCCTAAATCTAAGTCTAACCCTAACCCTAACACAGCCTAACAAATATAATTTAAATAAATCTAAATAAAATTCCTATCATTAACTACATTAACTACATTATTCCAATTTAAAACTAAATACTTACCTATAAAATAAACCCTTAGCTAGCTACAATATAACTAATAGTTACATTGTATCTAGCTTAGGGTTTATTTTTATTTTACAGGCAAGTTTGTATTTATTTTAACTAGGTAGAATAGTTATTAAATAATTAACTATTTAATAACTACCTAGCTAAAATAAATACACATTTACCTGTAAAATAGAACCTAACCTAAGTTACACTAACACCCAACCTAACCCTACAATAAAATAAATTCCCTAAATTAAATACAATTAAATCAATTAAATTGAATTAGCTAAAACACAAAAAAAAACACTAAATTACAGAAAACAAAAAACAAATTACAGATCTTTAAACTAATTATACCTAATCTAAAAGCCCTATCAAAATAAAAAAGCCCCCTCAAAATAAAAAAAACCCTAGCCTAAACTAAACTAACAATAGCCCTTAAAAGGGCCATTTGCGGGGCATTGCCCCAAAGTAATCAGCTCTTTTACCTGTAAAAAAAAATACAAACACCCCCCAACAGTAAAACCCACCACCCACACAACCAACCCCCCAAATAAAAACCTAACTAAAAAAACCTAAGCTCCCCACTGCCCTGAAAAGGGCATTTGGATGGGCATTGCCCTTAAAAGGGCAGTTAGCTCATGATTTTGTGGGGAAATCTTGCACGAGCACGTACAACCAGCTCATCGCTCACTTAAGCAGCGCTGGTATTGGAGTGCGGTATGGAGCAAAATTTTGCTCTACGCTCACTTCTTGCCTTTTAATGCCGGGTTTGTAAAAACCTGTAATACCAGCGCTGCAGGTAAGTGAGTGGTGAGAAAAAACTGCTCATTAGCACCGCACAGCTTCTAACACAAAACTCGTAATCTGGCCGTTTATTTCTTACCATTATCTGTTCAGACTGGCATTTAAAATGGTCTAAAAACTGAGAGACACTAACGGAATTATAAGACATTTTTGGTGTGTGCATGTTCTGATGTCTGTTTTTGTGCAGGTTATTGGTATGATTATTGAGATACTGCTCCCATGTCTATCTCTATTAGATTTTACAGCCAGATCTTGGACTAGACATTTGCCTGGCACAATATATTTTTGTAGCAACTCCTTTGACTCAGCTAAACCCTCTTTGAACAGCTATATAACTGTACTTTATAGAAATCAAGTAGTCACCATCCTAGTTTTACCTCTACAGAGTGTTGCAGCATAAAACAAGTTTTGTTGTATTCCAGTTTATTTTGAGTGCTATAAGATTAATAATTGTTACTCTCACTAACAGGTTCTTGATATTGACTAGCTACCAAATATGTATGTAACAGGTTTCTTTTTTCTTTTACAAGCCCTATATTTTAATTAAACAACAAGGAGCATTGTAAGATGTGTGTATCATATACGCTTAATACTATATTTTACCTTGCTGTGGTCCTGCATGGTAGGGTCGCCTAGCATAAGACAAACACACAGCTGTGGTATTTAATATATTTAGGAACCACACAATCATACTCTCTATCACCACTTTGTAATATTGTAAATTGCTGGGATACTATTGATTCCCAGGTCATTCGTATGCTAGCATGTTAATATATATCGACCTAAAACCTTTATCAGACCATTACACATAAGCATTTTCTACTAGAATAGTTAGTTTACCCAGTTACCTATTAATGCTAGCTAAGTTTATTTCAGCCCGTAAATGCTAATTCTGATTCACAATCTGTATACTCAATATCTGATTGGAACTTTCTCAACACTTATGTATGACTATTACTCCTGTGGCAAGGCAGTGAATCTCCTCCATACTGGCTGCGAATCTTTCATAATTGACAATTTAAGAGGTTTAGAGTGAATGTAACTGGTGGTGCTTCTAATTACCCTGCATATGTTTTTTGTTGGTTCGTAAAGCTAATTTGTATTATTATTCTTTATCTTTAATGTGTGACATAATGTGCAAACCTAATAAACTGATGATCTGGCCATTGTTGTAGGGTGATGCGTAGCGTTGCTATGAAACATTTATCACGTCGCTAGCTTGGGCTGGACCCACACCGCTACTCTCAGCTATGGTTCCCCTACATATAATACTTTAACTGAACGACATAAACCATGTCTAAGCAAATGGTTTAGAATTTAAGGTTCCACCATGCCAGACAGGACAATAGCCCAGTATGTACCAACCCTCTTATATTTCCCTTCTAGTAACCCATAAGCCTATGAGTGTAATGTTCTAGCATGTTTTATTTTTGAGTCATGATATAATAAGCCATCCTATCTGCCTACCACATTTAAATGGCCACCTCCCCCCCCATCCCTATGTAATGTGCCTCCTAGTTGTGGAGGACTACCTATGCGGTTCATCTCTTCTATACCGCAACCATAACAACAGTAACTCTTACCTTAAATGCCCAGAATCAGGTGGCTTAGATTCCCTCTAACCTAATATTTTTTTTACTTTCTATATATTGTAAGCCACATACCACGGTTTGTCTACTGTATTATTCTGGGCTTCAGTACGATATCACCTATACTCATTATGTTAACAACCTTATAGGTTATTCAGAAATTGTAATATCCTTGTGATGATCCTTTATCCTTAATTTAACAGGTTGTTTATGTTCAGTTTACATTTGTTGTTTACTTTGTTATTACATTTCCCCATGCAACTCCGATATAAATAATTAGGCCAAAGAGGTCTTAAACGCTCATTAAGGGAAATATTTCTAAGAAAAATACAAAAACATGAGGTTCATTTCCGTGTATGTTCATTTTGGACGCATAATGTAAATTGTTGTTGTGCTATGTTTTACAACTTGCTGATGATAATTGTTTGTATGCTCATATGAGAACCTCAATAGAAATTATAAAAAAAAAAAAAATCCTAACACTACTCTAAAAATTACTAAGTATCTAAATACAAAAACAAAAAAATACTAAGTTACAAAAATAACAATCACTAAATTACGGAAAATAACAAATGAAATTATCCAAAATAAAAATAATTACACCTAATCTAATAGCCCTATCAAAATAAAAAAGCCCACCCAAAATAAAAAAAAAACCTTAGCCTACAATAAACTACCAATGCCCCTTAAAAGGGTTTTTTGTGGGGCATTGCCCCAAAGATATCAGCTCTTTTAGCTGTAAAAAAAACACATTTGAATTAGCCAATAGAATGAGAGCTGCTTAAATCCTATTGGCTGATTTGAACAGCCAATAGGATTTTAGCAGCCCTAATTCCTATTGGCTGATTTAAACTTTTCAGCCAATAGGAATGCAAGGGACGCCATCTTTAATCGCATCCCTTGCATTGAAGATTCAGAGTACGGCGGTGACCGTATTAAGAGGATGCTCTGCGCCAGATGTCTTCAGGATGGACCCACTCCGCGCCTCCGGGATCAAGATAGAAGATGACGCCTGGATGAAGATTGAAGAAGCCGTCTGGATGAAGACTTCTCACCATTTGGATCAGGACTTCGCCACCGGAATGAAGATTGAAGAGGCTTTCTGGATGAAGACTTCTCACCGCCTGGATCAGGACTTCAACTCCGGGATGAAGATCGTTCAAGCGGGACTTCAAAAACTGTAAGTGGATTGTCAGGGGGTTAGTGTTAGGCTTTTTTAAGGGTTTTTTTGGGTGGGTTTTTTTAGTTTAGGGTCTGGGCAGCAAAAGAGCTAAATACCCTTTTAAGGGCAATGCCCATACAAATGCCCTTTTCAGGGCAATGGGTAGCTTAGGTGTTTTATATAATTTTTTTTATTTTGTGGGTTTGGGGAGGTGGGGGTTTGTAATGTTAGTGGGTATTTGCATTTTTTCATAAACATAGGGGCAATGCCCTACAAAAGGCCCTAACATTGGTAGTTTATTCTAGATTAGGTTTTTTATTTCGGGGTGTTTTGTTATGAGTATTAGAATAGGAATATTTTTTTTATTTTTGATAATTTGTTTGTTAGTTTGTGTAATGTATATTTTTAGGAGGGTGTTTTTTTTTTTAGCAAAAGAGCTGTTTAACTTTGGGCAATGCCCCCCAAAAGGCCCTTTCAAGGGCCCTTGGTAGTTTGGGGGGTGGGGGTTTGTATAGTGTTAGAGAGTGTGTGTATATTTTTTTGGAGCAAAACAGCTGTTTAACTCAGGGCAATGCCTTACAAAAGGCCCTTTTAAGGGCCCTTGGTAGTTTGGGGGGTGGGGGTTTGTATAGTTTTAGGGTGTGTTTGTATTTTTTTTTTAGCAAAGGAGCTGTTTAACTCAGGGCAATGCCTTACAAAAGGCCATTTTAAGGGCCCTTGGTAGTTTGGGGGGTGGGGGCTTGTATAGTGTTAGGGGGGGTTGTATTTTTTTTTGAGCAAAAGAGCTGTTTAACTCAGGGCAATGCCCTACAAAAGGACCTTTTAAGGGCCCCCCAAAAGGCCCTTTTAAGTGCCGTTGGTAGTTTATTCTAGATTAGGCTTTTTATTTTGGGGTGTTTTTTTTATTTTTTAAAAGGGTATTAGAATAGGAATAATCTTTATTTTTTTGGTTATTTTTTTTTTTTTTTTGTAATGGTAGGTTTAAGTGTAAGGCAGGTTAGGTTTTATTTCACAGGTAAGTTTGTATTTATTTTAGCTAGGTAGTTATTAAATAGTTAATAACTATTTACTAACTAGTCTACCTAGTTAAAATAAATACAAATTAAACTGTGAAATAAAAATAAAACAAGATAGCTAAAATGTAACTATTAGTTTTATTTCACAGGTAAATATTTAGTTTTAAATAGGAATTATTTAGTTAATAATTGTAAATTTAATTTAGATCTAATTTCATTATGTTAAAATTAGGGGTTTTAAGGTTAGGGTTAGGATTAGGATTAGGGTTAGGGTTACATTAGGGTTAGAGTTAGGTTTAGGGGTCAATATAGTTTAATTTAGGTTGTTGTGATGTGGGGGGCTGGCAGTTTAGTGGTTAATATGCTTATTTTGTTAATAATTGTAAGTTTAATTTAGCTCTATTTTAAATATGTTAAAGTTAGGGGGTGTTAGGGTTAGGGTTACGTTAGGGTTAAGGTTATGTAAGGGTTAGGGGTTAATCATTTAATTTCGGTTGTCGCGATGGGGGGCTGGTGGTTTAGCGGTTAATAGATTTATTTAGTGGTAGTGATGTGGGAGGCCAGAGGTTTAGGGGTTAATAGCTTTATTTAGTTGTGGCGATGTCGGTGAGCGGCAGAATAGGGGTTAATACCTTTATTTAGGTGGCGGCGATATCGGGAGAAGCAGATTAGGGGTTAATACCTTTATTTAGGTGGAAGCGATATCAGGAGTGGCAGATTAGGGGTTAATAACTGCAGGCAGGCGTCAGCGATGTCGGGGGCAGCAGATTAGGAGTGTTTAGACTCGTTGATTATGTTAGGGTGTTAGGTTTAAACTGTATTTTCTTTTTCCCCATAGACATCAATGGGCTGCGTTATGGAGCTTTTGTTTCCTCGATCACAGGTGTTAGACTTTTTTTTGCCAGCTCTCCCCATTGATGTCTATGGGGAAAGTGTGCACGAGCACATCAAACACATCGCTTGTTTTGGGTGCGGTATGGAGCTCAATGCAGCCATATCGCTCGCGCAAGCCGGGTTTTTTAAAACTTGTAATGGCAGCACTATAGGGGGTAAATATCGCAACTTTTTTGTGTTCTTTACTTTCCCTATAGTGCTCAAAACTCTAGGTGTTAGATTTTGTTTAACACACATACAGTGCTAGCTCCATTCATCAGCACCACAAATTAGCACTGCCAAATACAATAGTAATGTGATCATCTTATCATAATTTCCCTAAAGGTACTACTGCTTGACAATTAAAGGAACACTAAACCCAATTTTTTTTTTTCTTTTATGATTTAGATAGAGCATGCAATTTTAAGCAACTTTCTAATTTACTCCTATTGTCAATGTTTCTTCATTCTCTTGCTATCTTTATTTAAAAAGCAGGAATATAAAGCTTAGGAGCCGGCCCATTTTAGGTTCAGCACCCTGGATAGTGCTTGCTTATTGGTGGATGCATTTAGCCACCAATAAGCAAGTATAACCGAGGTTCTGAACCAAAAACGGGCCGGCTCCTAAACTTTACATTCCTGCTTTTTAAATAAAGATAGAAAGAGAATGAAGACAAATTGACAATATGTCAATGTCCTTTATTCTTTGCTAGCAACTATATTTCATCACCTGAAATAGTGAGAATAAAATTTATGTGGTATGTTAAGGGTTAAGGTTGGGGGGGTGTATACCCATTAATCAATTACGTTTTAGCATTCCCTTTTTAATAAGTAGAGATTGCTCAGACTTTTAGTGTCTATGATTATGGCTCTATAGCCGAAATGCATAAGTTCTGTCTGTCATACCCTATCCTGTTAGAGCTAATATTGTGCAGTTCTTCGTTTTAACTTTTGGAAGACAAATAAACTTTTGAAGATTTTACCTTGGATCCAGGACTCCTCTCTTTGTTTTTAACTTCCTTAAGGACTTTCCTACCAATGGCTGCCTCAGAAGAAGCAAGAACATCAAAGGCTAAATTACAAGTGGAGCACTAAATTAAATTGAAAGTGGCTGGCTATTGCTACCATGGTAGCAATTAACAATTAGAAAATTAACCAGAGATCCAATCTGGGTAATTTTCTAAAAGTGCCCCAAAAAAACCTTCAACATAGAGGGTTTTATAGTTTTTTTTTATTAAAATTCTAATAAAAAACATCTGCACTAGGCAGTTTTGGGGGTCTAAAGTTGGTGGGAGTGGGGTGTTAGAAAAAACGGCACTGAAAAGTGCCTTTACATTGAGGTTTATGGGAACTGTGTGTTCCCAGTAAATATATTTGTATATGCTTAAAAACATATATATGTATGTGTTAATGTGTATATACACATAAATATATATGAATATCAGCATATACATATATATTTATATTTGCTGCCATTGCTGCGCTACTTACCCACTTCGCTGCCTATAGGTTCTGATGCCGTCTCTGATGGCCTCAGAACGACGCTCCCTTTGGAGCCATGGAAGCTTGCTCTCATGAGCGCAATGCTTCTCAGCAATGCATTCCTGTTAACTCATAATACCAGCACACATTAGCGTGCGCTGTTATTACACAGTGGAGAAAAAATATCGCTTTCTTGTAATCTAGCCCCAAAATGGTATAATTTAGTAAAAGTATGAAAAGAAGAGCATTCAGCTGCCTTGCAAATTTGGTCAACAGAAGACTCATTCTTAAAAGCCCAAGAAGTGGCAACTGATCTGGTAGAATGGACAGAAATCCATTTACATGGAGGCTGTCCCACCTCCAAGTTAGCCTTAAGGATCAAAAGTTTCAATCAAGAAGCCAAGCAAATGGCAGAAGCTTTCTGCCCCTTCCTGGAAGCTGAAAAACAACAAAATAGAAGTTTGTCTGCAATTCGTAGTAGCATCTACATGTTACTTAAAGGCTTACAACATCAAAGTTATGAAGAAGCCTCTCTGAAGAACTCTTAGGATTAGGACATAAGGAAGGGACAACATTTCCAAAGACCCAACCTTAGGTTAAAAGTCAAATGTAGTTCTCAAAATTGCCTTATCCTGATGAAAAATATGATAAGGAGGATGCCATGAAAGAGCAGACAACTCAGAGACTCTTCTAGCAGAAGATATAGTGAAAAGAAAGAACATTTTCAAAGAAGTAAGCTTAAAGGGACAGTTCACCCAAAAACTTTCTCCCCTTTAAATTATTCCCAATGATCCTTTTTACCTGCTAGAATCTATTAAATTGGTTGAAAGTAGCTCCTTTACTCATATTTCAGCATTTGAAATAGCTGATTTAGCTTGTGGTTTCCCAACCTATACTGAAAGTTTTGATACTGGCGTATATGCTATTGACAAGCCTAAGTAAACACAGCCAGCAGAAGAGATTACACCTTCAGTGGGGGGCATGATAGTTAAGTAATAAAATGATAATTTTCCATTGTTCTCTCTATGTATTGAGCTTTGGTGTTCCAGACAAATATAAGATAAGGAAGCAAGTCTGTGTACCTAAAAGTGATAACATAATTAGATCTGATATTACCTGAAGCTCAACCCATTGTAATAGGCTGTGGTTTCAAAGCACAAAACCAGCTACTTCAGATACACAAATAAACCTGAAAATGCAATTTCTCAAATATTTTATACTCTGCAGTTGGTATAACAAGTCATTTAAAATACATTTATGGAAAAACAATTTTACAGTGTACTGTCCCTTTAATATTCACCTTATGCATAGGCTAAAAAGGAGGAGCCTGAAAAACTTTTAATACCAAATTTAGATTCCAAGGAGAAGAAATTGGCTTAATAACAGGTTTAATTCTAGCCAATGCTTGAACAAAACCATGAAAGTCTGAAAGATTAGCAATCTTCGTGTGGAATAAAACTGAAAGAGCAGAAACCTGACATTACAATTGCTGGCAGATAAACCCTTATATAAACCATCCTGCAAAAGTTGCAAAATCCTAGAAATTCTAAAAGAATTCTAGGAAAAACATTATCCATAGACTGAGAAATAAAGACCTTCCAGACATCATGATAAATCTTGACAGAATGAGAAAAACCTATCTGCCTGAGAACTAACTGTTCAATGTCCATGCCCTCAAGCTTAAAGATTTGAGATCTTGATGGAAAATGGACCTTGAGATAAAAGGTCCACATGTGTAGGAAGGGAACATGGAGGGCAACTGAACCAGATATGCATACCAAACCCTTAAAAGTCAAGCCAGAGCAAATAGGATTACTGATGATTTCTCTTGCCTGATCTTGGTAATCACTCTGGGAAGAAGAAACAGAGGTGGAAAAACATAGGCTACCATGGAACTACCAGATAATCCACAAACTCCACTTGAGGGTCCCTGGATGTGGCAAAGTACCATATCTGGGAAGTTTGTTGTTCAACTGAGAGGCCATCAGATCTATCTCTGGCAGACCCCAAAGCTCCACTATCGTTTTGAAAACTTCCAGTTGAAGAGACTACTACGATGCAGTGACTGACCACTGAGAAAATCTGCTTCCTAGTTGTACACTCCTGGAATATGCACTGCAGAAATCCGAAAACAATTGGCTTCTTGCCAGGAAAGAATTCAAGACACTTCATTCATAGCTATAGAACTGTTCTCCCCTGATGATTGATGTAAGCCACTGCTGTGACATTGGGGGGTAGTTATCAAGCCGTCAACCTCAAATACGCTGGAATTCTGCAGCGTATTTGTGGCGAGGCTGATTCGCCTTAGTTATCAAAGGCTAGACACCGGCAAAAGTAGAATTTTGTGACGTAAGCTTCGATCCGCCGGACTCAGTCCGACACAGATCGATTCTTACGTCTCTCCAGATGTTCCGCACACAAGTGCGGCACAATCTGCCTGGAGGCGGCGGATCCCATAGAAATCAATGAGAATCTGACCATAGCAAAAGTACAAGTTCGCTGCTGCCAGACATCCCATTGATTCCTATGGGAGCTGTCTACACCTAACACCCTAACATGTACCCCGAGTCTAAACACCCCTAATCTGTCCCCCCCTACACCGCCGCAACTAAATAAAGTTATTACCCCCTAAACCGCCGCTCCCGGAGCCCACCGCAAGCTACTCTATACATATTAACGCCTAAACCGCCGCACCCTGACCCCGCCGCAACTATAATAAATGTATTAACCCCTAAACCGCCGCTCCCGGACCGCGCCGCAACCTACATTATACCTAGTAACCCCTATCCTGCCTCCCCTATACCGCCGCCCTCTATAATAAAGTTATTAACCCCTATCCTGCTGATCCCGCACCTCGCCGCGACTAAATAGTTTAACCCCTAAACCGCCGCTCCCAGACCCTGCCGCAACCTATATTAAACTTATTAACCCCTAATCTGCCCCCCCTACACCGTCGCCACCTATAATACATTTATTAACCCCTATCCTGCCCCCCACTACACCGCCACCACTGTAATAAATTTAATAACCCCTAAACCTAAGTCTAACACTAACCCTAACACCCCCCTAACTTAAATATTAATTAAATAAATCTAAATAATATTTCTATTATTAACTAAATTAATCCTATTTAAAACTAAATACTTACCTTTAAAATAAACCCTGATATAGCTACAATATAAATAATAATTATATTGTAGCTATCTTAGGATTTATTTTTATTTTATAGGTAACTTTCAATTTATTTTAACTAGGTACAATAGCTATTAAATAGTTATTAACTATTTAATAGCTACCTAGCTAAAATAAAGAGAAATTTACCTGTAAAATAAAAACTAACCTAAGTTACAATTACACCTAACACTACACTATACTTAAATAAATTATTCCTATTTAAAACTAAATACTTACCTGTAAAATAAACCCTTACGGCTAGATTTGGAGTTTTGTTGGTAACGACCCGAAAAGCTAACGCCGGCTTTTTTCTGGCCGCACCATAAAAATAACTCTGGTATTGAGAGTCCACATAAAGGCTGCGTTAGGCTCCAAAAAAGGAGCGTAGAGCATATTTAACGCAGCTTCAACTCTCGATACCAGAGTTGCTTACGCAAGCGGCCAGCCTCAAAAACGTGCTCGTGCACGATTCCCCCATAGGAAACAATGGGGCTGTTTGAGCTGAAAAAAAACCTGCAAAAAAGCCGCGTTCAGCTCCTAACGCAGCCCCATTGTTTGCTATGCGGAAACACTTCCTACGTCTGCACCTAACACCCTAACGTGTACCCCGAGTCTAAACACCCCTAACCTTACACTTATTAACCTCTAATCTGCCGCCCCCGCTATCGCTGACCCCTGCATATTATTTTTAACCCCTAATCTGCCGCTCCGTAAACCGCCGCTACTTACATTATCCTTATGTAACCCCTAATCTGCTTCCCCACCACGCAAACCACTATATTATATTTATTAACCCCTAATCTGCCCCCACAACGTCGCCTCCACCTGCCTACACTTATTAACCCCTAATCTGCCGAGCGGACCGCACCGCTATCATAATAAAGTTATTAACCCCTAATCCGCCTCACTAACCCTATAATAAATAGTATTAACCCCTAATCTGCCCTCCCTAACATCGCCGACACCTAACTTCAATTATTAACCCCTAATCTGCCGACCGGAGCTCACCGCTATTCTAATAAATGTATTAACCCCTAAAGCTAAGTCTAACCCTAACACTAACACCCACCTAAGTTAAATATAATTTTAATCTAAAGAATTAATTAACTCTTATTAAATAAATTATTCCTATTTAAAGCTAAATACGTACCTGTAAAATAAATCCTAATACAGCTACAATATAAATTATAATTATATTATAGCTATTTTAGGATTAATATTTATTTTACAGGTAACTTTGTATTTATTTTAACCAGGTACAATAGCTATTAAATAGTTAAGAACTATTTAATAGTTACCTAGTTAAAATAATTACAACATTACCTGTAAAATAAATCCTAACCTAAGTTACAATTAAACCTAACACTATACTATCATTAAATTAATTAAATAAAATACCTACAATTACCTACAATTAAACCTAACACTACACTATCAATAAATTAATTAAATACAATATCTACAAATAACTACAATGAAATAAACTAACTAAAGTACAAAAAATAAAAAAGAACTAAGTTACAAAAAATAAAAAAATATCTACAAACATAAGAAAAATATTACAACAATTTTAAACTAATTACACCTACTCTAAGCCCCCTAATAAAATAACAAAGACCCCCAAAATAGCAAAATTCCCTACCCTATTCTAAATTACTAAAGTTCAAAGCTCTTTTATCTTATCAGCCCTGAACAGGGCCCTTTGCGGGGCATGCCCCAAGAAGTTCAGCTCTTTTGCCTGTAAAAAAAACATACAATACCCCCCCCAACATTACAACCCACCACCCACATACCCCTAATCTAACCCAAACCCCCCTTAAATAAACCTAACAATAAGCCCCTGAAGATCTTCCTAACTTATCTTCACCATACCAGGTTCACCGATCCGTCCTGAAGAGCTCCTCCGATGTCCTGATCCAAGCCCAAGCGAGGGGCTGAAGAGGTCCATGATCCGGCTGAAGTCTTCATCCAAGCGGGAGCTGAAGAGGTCCATGATCCGGATGAAGTCTTCATCCAAGCGGGAGCTGAAGAGGTCCATGATCCGGATGAAGTCTTCTATCAACGGCATCTTCAATCTTCTTTCTTCGGGAGCCATAATCTTCCATCCAACGCGGAACATCCTCTTCTCCCGACGCCTACTAGCCGAATGAAGGTTCCTTTAAGGGACGTCATCCAAGATGGCGTCCCTCAAATTCCGATTGGCTGATAGGATTCTATCAGCCAATCGGAATTAAGGTAGGAAAATTCTGATTGGCTGATGGAATCAGCCAATCAGAATCAAGTTCAATCCGATTGGCTGATCCGATCAGCCAATCAGATTGAGCTTGCATTCTATTGGCTGTTCCGATCAGCCAATAGAATGCGAGCTCAATCTGATTGGCTGATCGGATCAGCCAATCGGATTGAACTTGATTCTGATTGGCTGATTCCATCAGCCAATCAGAATATTCCTACCTTAATTCCGATTGGCTGATAGAATCCTATCAGCCAATCGGAATTCGAGGGTTGCCATCTTGGATGACGTCCCTTAAAGGAACCGTCATTCTTCAGTTGGACGTCGCCGGATGAAGATGGGTCCGCGTCGGAGGTCTTCAGGATGGAGCCGGTCCTCATCGGATGAAGATAGAAGATGCCGCTTGGAAGATGATGGTTGCCGGTCCGGATCTACTCTTCTTCCCGGATAAGATGAAGACTTTGGAGCCTCTTCTGGACCTCTTCAGCCACTGGATGATGGATCGCCAGCCCCCGCTTGGGTTGGATGAAGATTTTGGAGCCAGGACGGATCGGTGATACCTGGTGAGGTGAAGACAAGGTAGGATGATCTTCAGGGGCTTAGTGTTAGGTTTATTTAAGGGGGGGTTGGGTTAGATTAGGGGTTTGTGGGTGGTGGGTTGTAATGTTGGGGGGGGTATTGTATGTTTTTTTTTACAGGCAAAAGAGCTGAACTTCTTGGGGCATGCCCCGCAAAGGGCCCTGTTCAGGGCTGGTAAGGTAAAAGAGCTTTGAACTTTAGTAATTTAGAATAGGGTAGGGCATTTTTTATTTTGGGGGTCTTTGTTATTTTATTAGGGGGCTTAGAGTAGGTATAATTAGTTTAAAATTGTTGTAATATTTTTCTTATGTTTGTAAATATTTTTTTATTTTTTGTAACTTAGTTCTTTTTTATTTTTTGTACTTTAGTTAGTTTATTTCATTGCAGTTATTTGTACATATTGTATTTAATTACTTTATTGATAGTGTAGTGTTAGGTTTAATTGTAGGTAATTGTAGGTATTTTATTTAATTAATTTAATGATAGTATAGTGTTAGGTTTAATTGTAACTTAGGTTAGGATTTATTTTACAGGTAATTTTGTAATTATTTTAACTAGGTAACTATAGTTCTTAACTATTTAATAGCTATTGTACATGGTTAAAATAATTACAAAGTTGCCTGTAAAATAAATATTAATCCTAAAATAGCTACAATGTAATTATAATTTATATTGTAGCTATATTAGGATTTATTTTACAGGTAAGTATTTAGCTTTAAATAGGAATAATTTATTTAATAAGAGTTAATTAATTTTGTTAGATTAAAATTATATTTAACTTAGGGGGTGTTAGTGTTAGGGCTAGACTTAGCTTTAGGGGTTAATACATTTATTAGAATTGCGGTGAGCTCCGGTCGGCAGATTAGGGGTTAATGTTTGAAGTTAGATGTCGGCGATGCAGATTAGGGGTTAATACTATTTATTATAAGGTTAGTGATGCGGATTAGGGGTTAATAACTTTATTATAGTAGCGGTGCGGTCCGATCGGCAGATTAGGGGTTAATAAGTGTAGGCAGGTGGAGGCGACGTTGTGGGGGGCAAATTAGGGGTTAATAAATATAATATAGGGGTCGGCGGTGTTAGGGGCAGCAGATTAGGGGTACATAGCTATAATGTAGGTGGCGGCGCTTTGTGGTCGGCAGATTAGGGGTTAATTATTGTAGGTAGTTGGCGGCGACGTTGTGGGGGGCAGATTAGGGGTTAATAAATATAATACAGGGGTCGGCGGTGTTAGGGGCAGCAGATTAGGGGTACATAAGTATAACGTAGTTGGCGGTCGGCAGATTAGGGGTTAAAAAAATTTAATCGAGTGGCGGCGATGTGGGGGGACCTCGGTTTAGGGGTACATAGGTAGTTTATGGGTGTTAGAGTACTTTAGAGTACAGGAGTTAAGAGCTTTATGAACCGGCGTTAGCCCAGAAAGCTCTTAACTACTGACTTTTTTCTGCGGCTGGAGTTTTGTCGTTAGATTTCTAACGCTCACTTCAGACACGACTCTAAATACCGGAGTTAGAAAGATCCCATTGAAAAGATAGGATACGCAAATGACGTAAGGGGATCTGCGGTATGGAAAAGTCGCGGCTGAAAAGTGAGCATTAGACCCTTTTTTGAGTGACTCCAAATACCGGAGTTAGCCTAAAACCAGCGTTAGGAGCCTCTAACGCTGGTTTTCACGGCAAACGCCAAACTCCAAATCTAGGCCTAAGATAGCTACAATGTAATTAATAATTACATTGTAGCTATTTTAGGATTTATTTTTATTTTACAGGTAACTTTGTATTTATTTTAGCTAGTTAGAATAGTTATTAAATAGTTATTAACTATTTAATAGCTACCTAGTTAAAAGAAATCCAAAAATACCTGTAAAATAAATCCTAACCAATTAAACCTAACACTACACTATCATTAAATAAATTAAATACAAATAACTACAATTAAATACAATTATATAAACCCGGATGGAAGACTTCTTCAGCGCCGCCTGGAGGATCACTTCATTGGATGGAAGATTTCTTCAGCGCCCCTTGGAGGATCACTACTGCCAGTCCGGATCTCCTCTTCAGTTCCATCGGTGGCTCGGCTGAGTGAAGACGACTAAAGGTAGGATGATCTTCAGGGGATTAGTGTTAGATTATTTTAAGGGGGGTTTGGGTTAGATTAGGGGTATGTGGGTGGTGGGTTTTAATGTTGGGGGGGTTGTATTTTTCTTTTACAGGCAAAAGAGCAATTTTCTTTGGGGCATGCCCCACAAAAGGCCCTTTTAAGGGCTGGTAAGGTAAAAGAGCTTTGAACTTTTTTAATGTAGAATAGGGTAGGGAATTTTTTTATTTTGGGGGGCTTTGTTATTTTATTAGGGGGCTTAGATTAGGTGTATTAGCTTAAAATTGTTGTAATATTTTTTAAATGTTCGTAACCTATTTTTTATTTTTTGTACTTTAGTTAGTTTATGTAATTGTATTTAATTGTAGTTATTTGTAGGTAGTTTATTTAATTAATTTAATGATAGTGTAGTGTTAGGTTTAATTGTAACTTAGGTTAGGATTTATTTTACAGGTAATTTTGTATTTCTTTTAGCTAGGTAGTTATTAAATAGTTAATAACTATTTAATAACTATTCTAACTAGCTAAAATAAATACAAAGTTACCTGTAAAATAAAAATAAATTCTAAAATAGCTACAATGTAATTATTAATTACATTGTAGCTATCTTAGGGTTTATTTTACAGGTAAGTATTTAGTTTTAAATAGGAATAATTTATTTAAGTATAGTGTAGTGCTAGGTGTAATTGTAACTTAGGTTAGGATTTATTTTACAGGTAAATTTCTCATTATTTTAGCTAGGTAGCTATTAAATAGTTAATAACTATTTAATAGCTATTGTACCTAGTTAAAATAAATTGAAAGTTATTTATAAAATAAAAATAAATCCTAAGATAGCTACAATATAATTATTATTTATATTGTAGCTATATTAGGGTTTATTTTAAAGGTAAGTATTTAGTTTTAAATAGGATTAATTTAGTAAATAATAGAAATATTATTTAGATTTATTTAATTAATATTTAAGTTAGGGGGGTGTTAGGGTTAGTGTTAGACTTAGGTTTAGGGGTTAATAAATTTATTACAGTGGCGGCGGTGTAGTGGGGGGCAGGATAGGGGTTAATAATTGTATTATAGGTGGCGACGGTGTAGGGGGGCAGATTAGGGGTTAATAAATTTACTATAGGTTGGGGCAGGGTCCGGGAGCGGCGGTTTATGGGTTAAACTATTTATTTAGTTGCGGCGAGGTGCGGGATCAGCAGGATAGGGGTTAATAACTTTATTATAGAGGGCGGCGGTATGGGGGGGGCAGGATAGGGATTACTAGGTATAATGTAGGTTGCGGCGGTGTCCGGGAGCGGCGGTTTAGGGGTTAATACATTTATAAGAGTTGCAGCTGGGTCTAGGAGCGGCGGTTTAGGGGTTAATACATTTATAAGAGTTGTGGCGGGATCTAGGAGCAGCGGTTTAGGGGTTAATAACTTTATTTAGTTGCGGGGGGCTCCGGGGGCACCGGTATAGGGGGTAGAACAGTGTAGTTAGTGTGGGTGCTTAGTGACAGGCTAGCAAGAAAGCTGTAAAAAAGCAGCGAGATCGGATGAGTGATAACTCTCACAGTCCGCTGCTCATCGCCCCGTACTTGGTGCGCAGCTTTTTGACAGATTTATTGCTAACTTAGGCGAATTTTTTCAGGTCCGCGGCAGCGATGGTAGACGAGCTTAGGCGGGCGTATTGGGCCGGCGAAGGCAGGAAAGTTGACACGTTGATAACTATCCCCCAATGTCTGTCTGAAAATGGAGGTAAGACTTCCTTTTTTCAAAAGAGTCCAAGGGATCCATTTAACAAGCAGCAATTCCTGCTCCTGATCCTCATTGTTTCAGTCTCACTCAGAGCAAGCCTGAAACGCTAGTTAAGTAGCAGCAGCTGTAAGACCACTGCTACCTAACCTATCCACAACACTTTAGGTTCGAGATGATTGACTGCCCCCTCTTGCACGTGATTGGCAGCGCACAAGCAGGGGGCATTGTGTAATCAGTGAATTGTGCAATGTTAACAGCGGGCCACGTATGCTGCCCACTTGCCGCAAGGCTTGGCGAACGAAGTTCAAGACATCGTACAACTTTCCTTTGATAAATGGAGCCCCAAATCTGAAGGGCTCTGAAAATTACAGAGTTATAGAACATTTATTCATAACGTTGCATTCTGAGGAAACCAATACCCTTGTGCCCTCTGAGATAACCCAGATGGCGCCCAAACTGCATAATTGTCAGGGTTTCACACTGCTTTGTTTGCTATTTGCTGCTGGCTGTCAATTTACTTACCTCTTTCACGGAATCTGATGTACAGGAAGTGCAGAATTATTAGGCAAATGAGTATTTTGACCACATCATCCTCTTTATGCATGTTGTCTTACTCCAAGCTGTATAGGCTGGAAAGCCTACTACCAATTAAGCATATTAGGTGATGTGCATCTCTGTAATGAGAAGGGGTGTGGTCTAATGACATCAACACCCTATATCAGGTGTGCATAATTATTAGGCAACTTCCTTTCCTTTGGCAAAATGGGTCAAAAGAAGGACTTGACAGGCTCAGAAAAGTCAAAAATAGTGAGATATCTTGCAGAGGGATGCAGCACTCTTAAAATTGCAAAGCTTCTGAAGTGTGATCATCGAACAATCAAGCGTTTCATTCAAAATAGTAAACAGGGTCGCAAGAAACAGGGTCACAAGGTGTGCAATACCTAGAGACATGGCCAAGGTAAGAAAGGCTGAAAGACGACCACCACTGAACAAGACACACAAGCTGAAACGTCAAGACTGGGCCAAGAAATATCTCAAGACTGATTTTTCTAAGGTTTTATGGACTGATGAAATGAGAGTGAGTCTTGATGGGCCAGATGGATGGGCCCATGGCTGGATTGGTAAAGGGCAGAGAGCTCCAGTCCGACTCAGACGCCAGCAAGGTGGAGGTGGAGTACTGGTTTGGGCTGGTATCATCAAAGATGAGCTTGTGGGGCCTTTTCGGGTTGAGGATGGAGTCAAGCTCAACTCCCAGTCCTACTGCCAGTTTCTGGAAGACACCTTCTTCAAGCAGTGGTACAGGAAGAAGTCTGCATCCTTCAAGAAAAACATGATTTTCATGCAGGACAATGCTCCATCACACGCGTCCAAGTACTCCACAGCGTGGCTGGCAAGAAAGGGTATAAAAGAAGAAAATCTAATGACATGGCCTCCTTGTTCACCTGATCTGAACCCCATTGAGAACCTGTGGTCCATCATCAAATGTGAGATTTACAAGGAGGGAAAACAGTACACCTCTCTGAACAGTGTCTGGGAGGCTGTGGTTGCTGCTGCACACAATGTTGATGGTGAACAGATCAAAACACTGACAGAATCCATGGATGGCAGGCTTTTGAGTGTCCTTGCAAAGAAAGGTGGATATTGGTCACTGATTTGTTTTTGTTTTGTTTTTGAATGTCAGAAATGTATATTTGTGAATGTTGAGATGTTATATTGGTTTCACTGGTAAAAATAAATAATTGAAATGGGTATATATTTATTTTTTGTTAAGTTGCCTAATAATTATGCACAGTAATAGTCACCTGCACACACAGATATCCCCCTAAAATAGCTATAACTAAAAACAAACTAAAAACTACTTCCAAAACTATTCAGCTTTGATATTAATGAGTTTTTTGGGTTCATTGAGAACATGGTTGTTGTTCAATAATAAAATTAATCCTCAAAAATACAACTTGCCTAATAATTCTGCACTCCCAGTAGAGAATGGAATGCTGCTCTCTCATCTGGGTGCCCTCATATGGCCAAACTAGTGACCATCATCAGTGTAAGACAGGTTGCAGTCCCAGGATTATGATGTCACACTTATTATTTAAAGGGCCTCTGTTTAGTATGCTTTTGTCCTTGCGTTGTCTCAGACTTGTTTGCTAGTTCCTGTATTCCAGTTCCTGTGTATTACCTGTCTTGTCTGACATCCCTTCTAGTTTCTGATCCCTGGCTTGTTCCTGACTCTGCTGTTTTCCTGTTCCTAATCCTGGCTCATCTGACTACTCGCTTTGGCTCCTGATCCCGGCTCATATGACTACTCGCTTTGGCTCCTGACTCGGCTCGTCTGACTACCAGCTCTGGCTTTGACTCCTGGCTTGTCATTTGGCCTGTGGACTTTTATTATTTTTTTTTATTTAATAAAGGTGTGAATATTTTTGCACTTCTCATCTCAGTCTGATTCCTGGTACCCTGACAATAATAAGCTGATAATTCAGCCATCACGACAGGGACTTACTTGATCTGTGATCTAGATAAATCTTTTGAGACAGCTGAGTATCATCCCTGCACCATTGATGAAGCATAAATAGCTGAAGAGGCCTCATGTGAAAACGAGCAGAATCATATACGATGCAGCAATCATGAGATCTAATACTTCCATGCAAAGAGAAACTGAGGGAAAAGAAACTGAAGGTTTTTCATAAGCAGAAACCAGCTTCAACCTTCTTTGATCTGTCAAAGAGAGACTCAAGGAAACTGAATCTATCTGAACTCCTCAAAAAACAACTCTTGACTGAGGAACCAGAGAGCTCTTGGAAAATTGATTCTCCAACCATGTTGTTGAAGAAGCAATGACAGCCTGATGGTATGAGATTATGCTAAATGTAAAAATGAATCTTGAACCAAAATATCATCAGGTTGAGTAAACATCACAATCCCTGAGTTCTGATTACAGACAAAAGGGTGCCTAGGACCTTTGAGAATATTCTGTGAAATGTAACAAGACCAAATGAACCTTAGAAAGTGATAATGTTTCCTGTGAATTGGAACATGAAGGTAAGACTCCTTTAAATCTATTGTGGAAATAAAAAAAGACTTTTCTGAACGAAAGGCAGAACAGTCTGAATAATTTCTATTTTCAAAGTAGGTACTCTGAGAAACTAGTTCAGAGCTTTTAGATCCAAAACTGGTCTGAAAGTTCTTTCCTTCTTTGGAACAATGAGAGATTTAAATAAAATCCTACCCTCTGTTCCAATAGAGGAAAAGTGCAATCACTCCCATGGATTCTAGATCTGAAATTGAATAAAAAAAGGCCTGAGCCTTTACAGGATTTTTTGGAACATTGGACATAGTACACCTTCCTCTGGGAGGCCTTGTTATGAAACTTATTTGATAACCCTGAAAAGTTATACTTAGAACCAAGGGATCCTGAACAGACTGAAACCAAGTCTCCTGAAAAAGGCACCACCTGCCCCTCACCAGAGCCTCTTGAACAGGGGACATACCTTGAAGCAGACTTGGATGAGAGCAGATTGTTTAGACTGCTTAGACTTGTTCCAGTTTGAACCAGGCCTCCAGGCATAGCCAGAGGAACTTTGTTTCTGAGAGAAGGAATCAGATTTCTGTACCCTGTTCTGACTAAAATTATTTGATGCTTTGGGTTTACCTTTTGCCTTTTTGTTCTGAGGAAGAAAAGCTACCTTAACTCCAGGTACAGTAGAGATAATAGAATTCAAACCCCAACCAAACAACATATTTCCCAGAAAAGAGAGAGGTATAAAAGTCTGGTTTTAGAAACCATATCAGCAGACCAAGACTTAAAGGGACAGTCTAGTCTAAAATAAACTTTCATGATTCAGATAGGGCATGTAATTTTAAACAATTTTCCAATTTACTTTTATCACCAATTTTGCTTTGTTCCCTTGGTATTTTTAGTTGAAAGCGTAACCTAGGAGATTCATATGCTAATTTCTTAGACCTTGAAGGCCACCTCTTTTCAGAATGCTTTTTAACAGTTTTTCACCACTAGAGGGTGTTAGTTCATGTGTTTCATACAGGGAGTGCATAATTATTAGGCAAATTAGTATTTTGACCACATCATCCTCTTTATGCATGTTGTCTTACTCCAAGCTGTATAGGCTCGAAAGCCTACTACCAATTAAGCATATTAGGTGATGTGCATCTCTGTAATGAGAAGGGGTGTGGTCTAATGACATCAACACCCTATATCAGGTGTGCATAATTATTAGGCAACTTCCTTTCCTTTGGCAAAATGGGTCAAAAGAAGGACTTGACAGGCTCAGAAAAGTCACAAATAGTGAGATATCTTGCAGAGGGATGCAGCACTCTTAAAATTGCAAAGCTTCTTTAGTGTGATCATCGAACAATCAAGCATTTCATTCAAAATAGTCAACAGGGTCGCAAGAAGCGTGTGGAAAAACCAAGGCGCAAAATAACTGCCCATGAACTGAGAAAAGTCAAGCGTGCAGCTGCCAAGATGCCACTTGCCACCAGTTTGGCCATATTTCAGAGCTGCAACATCACTGGAGTGCCCAAAAGCACAAGGTGTGCAATACTCAGAGACATGGCCAAGGTAAGAAAGGCTGAAAGACGACCACCACTGAACAAGACACACAAGCTGAAACGTCAAGACTGGGCCAAGAAATATCTCAAGACTGATTTTTCTAAGGTTTTATGGACTGATGAAATGAGAGTGAGTCTTGATGGGCCAGATGGATGGGCCTGTGGCTGGATTGGTAAAGGGCAGAGAGCTCCAGTCCGACTCAGACGCCAGCAAGGTGGAGGTGGAGTACTGGTTTGGGCTTGTATCATCAAAGATGAGCTTGTGGGGCCTTTTCGGGTTGAGGATGGAGTCAAGCTCAACTCCCAGTCCTACTGCCAGTTTCTGGAAGACACCTTCTTCAAGCAGTGGTACAGGAAGAAGTCTGCATCCTTCAAGAAAAACATGATTTTCATGCAGGACAATGCTCCATCACACGCATCCAAGTACTCCACAGCGTGGCTGGCAAGAAAGGGTATAAAAGAAGAAAATCTAATGACATGGTCTCCTTGTTCACCTGATCTGAACCCCATTGAGAACCTGTGGTCCATCATCAAATGTGAGATTTACAAGGAGGGAAAACAGTACACCTCTCTGAACAGTGTCTGGGAGGCTGTGGTTGCTGCTGCACGCAATGTTGACGTGAACAGATCAAAACACTGACAGAATCCATGGATGGCAGGCTTTTGAGTGTCCTTGCAAAGAAAGGTGGCTATATTGGTCATTGATTTATTTTTGTTTTGTTTTTGAATGTCAGAAATGTATATTTGTGAATGTTGAGATGTTATATTGGTTTCACTGGTAAAAATAAATAATTGAAATGGGTATATATTTGTTTTTTGTTAAGTTGCCTAATAATTATGCACAGTAATAGTCACCTGCACACACAGATATCCCCCTAAAATAGCTATAACTAAAAACAAACTAAAAACTATTTCCAAAACTATTCAGCTTTGATATTAATGAGTTTTTCGGGTTCATTGAGAACATGGTTGTTGTTCAATAATAAAATTAATCCTCAAAAATACAACTTGCCTAATAATTCTGCACTCCCTGTATAGATAACTCTGTGCTCATGCACGTGAAGTTATCTGGGAGCCAGCACTGATTGGCTAAACTGCAAGTCTGTCAAAATAACTGAAATAAAGGGGCAGTTTGCAGAGGCTTAGATACAAGATATTCACAGAGGTAAAAAGTATATACATATAACTGTGTTGGTTATGCAAAACTGGGGAATGAGTAATTCAGGGATTATCTTTCTTTTAAAACAATAACAATTCTGGTGTAGACTGTCCCTTTAAGGTAAGGCCCTTCTAGAAAGTACTGCCAAAGACACAATCTTAGAATTAATCTCAATGATGATGTCAATAACAGCATAACAAATTAAAGCATTAGCACATTTAAGCAATTCCAAAAGGTTCAAAAAACCTTCACTAGCTGAACCATCAGAAAATTGCTCAGAAACATTATTTAGTCAAATGGAAGAAGCAGCAGCCACACCAGAAATAGAAACTGCTGATCTAAAAATATAACCTGCTTGCTGAAAAGCCCTCCTATGAAAGGATTCTAATTTCCTATATAAACGGTCTTTAAATGAAGAGCTTTCTTCCAAAGGGATAGTAGTACAAGGTAGAAATGGACCCATCAACTTTAGGAGCAGTTTCTCAAAGCTCAATATTAGAAGCCAGTAGAGGATACAGTACATTTTCTTAAACGTTGCAGAAGGATGAAAGGGATTACCTGGCTTAACCCATTCCCTAGAAAGCATCTCAGAGATAGCATAAGACATGTGCCCTTTGAAAAAAATTGTTTAGTTTCATTTTCATAAGTTAAATAAATAATTTTGTTTCGGCACATTAGTTATGTTAAGTTAAATAATTTTTCAGATCCATTTGTTATTTTGAATCCATTATTCTATTCTAAAGTTTAGTATCGAAAAATGAATATGAATAAAGAATGGATCCGAAATAACGAATGGAACTGAAAAATGATTTAACTTAACATAAGGAATATGCCGAAACAAAATCTAAACAAGATCTAAACAGCAATCCCCCCACATCGCCAACACTAAATAAAACGTATTAACCTCTAAACCGCTGTCCCCCCACATCGCCAACACTAAATAAAACCTATTAACCTGTAAACTGACATCCCCCCACATTGAAATACACTAAATAAAGCTATAAACCTCTAAACCGCCCTCTCCCCACATCGCTGACACTAACTAAACCTATTAACCTCTAAACCGCCGCCCCTCCACATTACCAACATTAAATAAAATCCTATTAACATCTAAACCGCCGTCCCCCCACGTCGCCAACACTAAATAAACCTATTAACCTCTAAATCACCATCCCCCCACATCGCAAAGACTAAATGAACCTATAAACCCCTAAATCGCAATCCCCCACATCGCCAACACTAACTAAACCTATTAACCCCTAAAGTGCTACCCCCCACATCACAATCACTAATTAAATGTATTAACTCCTAAACCGCTGTCCCCCCACTTCACCAACACTAAATAAACCTATTAAGCCCTAAACCACCCCCCCCCCCACATTGCAAATTCCTAAATAAAACTATTAACCCCTAAACTGCCATCCCCCCTTATCGCCAAAACAAAATAAACCTATTAACCCCTAAATATTAAAATTATTAACCTCTAAACCGCTGTCCCCACACATTGCAACTACCTAAATTAAACTATTAACCCCTAAACCTAACATCTCCTAATGTTAACATAATTAAAATACACCTAAATTAAAGTTACAATTACCAACTACCTATTTAAAAATAAATACAAACTTACCTGTGAAATAAAAATAAAACCTTAGCTATTATTATTATTTGCAAAGCCTAAACTAAAAAAAAAAAACTAATATTACCTATTTTAAAAAAATACAAACAATAAAAAACCTAACATTACTAAAAATAATAAAACTTAACATTATAAAAAAAAATACAATTACAAAAATTAATAAACACTAAAATTACAAAAATAAAAAACTACCATTGCAAAAAATAAACAAAATGATCCAAAATAATTAAAATTATTACTTTTTTAATACCTCCGTTTAAAAAAAACAACACACCCCTAAATAAAAAAACTAATCTATAATAAACTACTAATAGCCCTTAAAAGGGCCTTTTGTAGGGCATTGCCCTAAAGTTAACAGCTCTTTTGCCAATAAATTAAAATATTATTATTATTATTATTATAATATATATTACAAACCCCCAACCCTCCAAAATAAAAAAAAACCTAACTAAAAAAAAACACATCTACCGATTGCCCCAAAAAGGGCATTTGTATCGGCATTGCCCTTAACCCCTTAATGACCGAGGACGTGCAGGGTAAAAAGGCAGTTAACGCCTGAGGACGTACCCTGCACGTCCTCGGTGTGGAAAGCAGCTGGAAGCGATCCTGCTCGCTTCCAGCTGCTTTCCGGTTATTGCAGTGATGCCTCGATATGGAGGCATCCTGCAATAACCTCACATGGCCATCCGATGCAGAGAGGGCCACTCTGTGGCCCTCTCTGCACCGGACATCGATGGCCGGTTTCGTTGGTGGGTGGGAGCCGACTTGGGAGGCGGGTGGGCGGCCATCAGTGTGCCGCGTGACGTCAAGGGGGGCAGGATCGGGGGCGGGATCGTCGGGGGCGCGCACGGGCACGCACGCGTGCACGGAGGGTGGCAGGCGGGCACGTGCACGGGGCGGGAGCGGGTGGGAACCGCTACACTACGGAAAATGTTTTAATAAAAGTGGCCTAATCTTGTTTGTGCAAAAGCACAAAAAGTGATCATGGAGGGATGAGGGGTTGGTTTTGTGTGGGGGGAAGCAACACTACAGAAACGTTTAACAAATGTAAAAAAAAAAAACATTTTTTCCTCTAAACTGGGTACTGGCAGACAGCTGCCAGTACCCAAGATGGCGCCCATTAAGTTAGAGTGGGAGGGTTATAGAGCTGTTTGGGGGGGATCAGTGAGGTTGGGGTCTAAGGGGGGATCGTACACATCAGCATATGTAAATATGTTTTTTTTTTTTTTTTTTAAAAAGGGCCAAATACCTTTTATTTTAGTACTGGCAGAGTTTCTGCCAGTACTTAAGATGGCGGGACAATTGTGGGGTGGGGGAGGGAAGAGAGCTGTTTGGGAGGGATCAGGGGGTCTGATGTTTCAGGTGGGAGACTGAGCTCTACACTAAATCTAATATTAACCCTGCAAGCTCCCTACAAGCTACCTAATTAACCCCTTCACTGCTAGCCATAATACACGTGTGATGCGCAGCAGCATTTAGCGGCCTTCTAAATACCAAAAAGCAACGCCAAAGCCATATATGTCTGCTATTTCTGAACAAAGGGGATCCCAGAGAAGCATTTACAACCATTTGTGCCATAACTGCACAAGCTGTTTGTAAATGATTTCAGTGAGACACCTAAAATTGTGAAAAATGTAACGTTTTTTTTTATTTGATCGCATTTGGCGGTGAAATGGTGGCATGAAATATACCAAAATGGGCCTAGATCAATACTTGGGGTTGTCTACTACACTACACTAAAGCTAAAATTAACCCAAAAAGCTCCCTACATGCTCCCTAATTAACCCCTACACTGCTGGGCATAATACACGTGTGGTGCGCAGTGGCATTTAGTGGCATTCTAATTACCAAAAAGCAACACCAAAGCCATATAAGTCTGCTATTTCTGAACAAAGGGGATCCCAGAGAAGAATTTACCACCATGTGTGCCATAATTGCACAAGCTGTTTGTAAATAATTTCAGTGAGAAACCTGAAGTTTGTGAAAAAATTTGTGAAAAAGTGAACGATTTTTTTTATTTGATCGCATTTGGCGGTGAAATGGTGGCATGAAATATACCAAAATGGGCCTAGATCAATACTTTGGGTTGTCTACTAAAAAAAAATATATACATGTCAATGAATATTCAGAGATTCCTAAAAGATATCAGTGTTCTAATGTAACTAGCGCTAATTTTGAAAAAAAAAATGGTTTGGAAATAGCAAAGTGCTACTTGTATTTATGGCCCTATAACTTGGAAAAAAAAGCAAAGAAGATGGAAACATTGGGTATTTCTAAACTCAGGACAAAATTTAGAAACTATTTAGCATAGGTGTTTTTTGGTGGTTGTAGATATGTAACAGATTTTGGGGGTCAAAGTTAGAAAAAGTGTTTATTTTTTTTAATTTTTCCTCATATTTTATATTTTTTTTATAGTAAATTATAAGATATGATGAAAATAATGGTATCTTTAGAAAGTCCATTTAATGGCGAGAAAAACGGTATATAATATGTGTGGGTACAGTAAATGAGTAAGAGGAAAATTACAGCTAAATACAAACACCACAAAAATGTAAAAATAGCCTTGGTCCCAAACGGACAGAAAATGGAAAAGTGCTGTGGTCATTAAGGGGTTAAAAAGGCATTCAACTCTTTTATAGCTCATTAAAAATAAAAAAAGCCCTAATCTTTAAAAAAAAAAGGAAATATTCCTCCATCGTGAAACCGGCATCTTCTATCTTCATGGCAGAGGCGGAGCGGTTGGTGGAGCAGAGGCGGAGGTCCATCGGTCTGACGTGGAGGTCCTCTTAATGCGATTGTCTGCCGCACACTGAAGATTGAATGCAAGGTACCCCTTTTATATTGTGGTACCCTTAAATTCCTATTGACTGAAATATTCAAATTAACCAATAGGATGAGAGCTGCTTAAATCCTATTGGCTGTTCAAATCAGCCAATAGAATTTGAGCAGCTCTCATCATATTGGCTGATCACATAAAGAGGACCTTCACGTTGGACCGATGGACCTCCGCCTCCGCCATGAAGATAGAAAATGCCGTTCCCGCCTGAATAAAGATGTTTCGCCGCTGAGTTGAAGATCTTTTGTCAGACTCCAGGAATGGTGAGTACTGATTTTGGGGTTAGTGTTAGTTTTTTTTGGGGGGGTGTTTTTTTTTAGATTAGGACTTTTTTATTTTTAACAGACTTTAAAAGAGCTGAATGTCCTTTTAAGGGCAATGCCCATACAAATGCCCTTTTGGGGGGAATGGGTAGATTAGTTTGTGTTAGATTTTTTTTTAATTTGAGGGGTTGGGGGGTTGTAATGTTAGGGGGTATTTGTTTTACTTTATTGGCAAAAGTGCTGTTAACTTTAGGGCATGCCCTACAAAAAGCTATTTTAAGGGCTATAGGTAGTTCATTATAGATTAGGGTTTTTTATTTTGGGGTGTTTTTTTTAAATGGGGGTATAAGAATAGGAATAATTTTTATTATTTTGGATAATTTAGTTTGTTATTTTTTGTAATGGTGGTAGTTTTTTTATTTTTTTGTAAATTTAGTGTTTATTATTTTTGTAATTGTAGTTTTTTTTTTTAGTTTAAGTTTAGGTTTTATTTTTATTTCACAGGTAAGTTTGTATTTATTTTTAAATAGCTAGTTAGTTAGTAATTAAAACTTTAATTTAAATGTATTTTAATTATGTTAACATTAGGGGGTGTTAGGTTTAGGGGTTAATAGTTTAATTTAAGTAGCTGCGACGTGGGGGGACAGCGGTTTAGAGGCTAATCATTTTATTTAGTGTTTGCAATGTGGGGGGCGGCGGTTTAGGGGTTAATAGTTTTATTTATGGAGTCACGATTTGGGGGGATGGTGGTTTAGGGGTTAATAGGTTTATTTAGTGTTGGCGGTGTGGGGGGGACAGGGGTGTTTGAGTAATAGGTTTATTTAGTGTTAGCGAAGTGGGGGGCGGTGGTTTAGGGGTTAATATGTTTATTTAGTGTTGGTGATGTGGGGGATGGGGGTTTAGGGGTTAATATGTTAATTTAGTGTTGGGGATGTAGGGGGCAGCGGTTTAGGGGTTAATAGGTTTATTTAGAGTTGGCTATGTGGGGGGACAGCAGTTTAGTAGTTAATAGGTTTATTTAGTGTTTTATTTAGTGTTGGTGATGTAGGGGGACAAATGTTTAGGGGTTAATAGGTTTATTTAGTGTTTGCTATGTGGGGGGATGGCGGTTTAGGAGTTAATAGGTTTATTAAGTGTTTTATTTAGTGTTGGTGATGTAGGGGGATATAAGTTTAGGGGTTAATAAGTTTATTTAATGTTGGCAAAGTGGGGGACGACATTTTAGGGGTTAATAGCTTTATTTGGCGATGTGGGGGAATGGTGGTTTAGATTAGAACAATTACAAAATCTGAAAATGAGTAAAAAATGGATCTTAAAATTCAGAAACTGTTTTATTCGTTTTCTGAATTTTTGGGGATTTTAGTTATGGTGCTGATTCGGAAATTCGGATTCATCCGAATATCCTAATCAGCCAAAATTTGTTTGAAAGAAAAATTCTCCCAAAATGAATTGCAAATGTCTAGATAGAATCAGGAACAGGAAAAACCTCAGAAGATTTAACTATAAGTTTATAAATGAAGTTTAAATGATTTACAGACTTATCTTCAGCTACCATAGGATCTTTAACAACTTTAAATAAAAAAAAAGGATAACTCTGATTCATGATTAGAGGAAGACCCCTGATCATCAGAGAAAACATTTTACTCTGAGGACTTTGCAGCTTCATGATCAGAAACTACTTTAGCAGGCTTAGTAGAAAATAAACTATGGACTGATCTTTTACACTTACTTTAAGGAGGCTTTGCTGCCCATATTTCATATACTGTAGAGCAAATGAAGTCCTTAAAGGGACAGTTTACTCAAAAAATTTCTCCCCTTTAATTTGTTCCCAATGATCCACTTTACCTGCTGGAGTGTATTAAATTGTTTACAAGTAGCTCCTTCACCCTTATATTGGCATTTGAAATTGTTAATTTAGCATGTGGTATCCCCACCTATTCTGAAAGTTTGTGGCCGCGCGTACCAGCTATAGATAAGCTTTGTAAACACAGCCAGCAGAAGAAATTACACTCCCAGTGTGATAAAGCAAAGATAAGGTAATAAAATGTTGATTTTCCATTGTTCTCTCAAAGTACTGGTGATTGTTTTAAGGACAGATATAAGATAAAGAAGCAGGTATATGTACACAATGTGATACAGTAATGAGATCTGATTATACCTACAAGCTCAACCTATTTTATTAGGCTGTGGCTTCAAAACACAAAATCAGAGCTTTAATATACAGAAATAAACCTTAAAAAGCTAATATTCATACATTTTTTACTCTGCAGTTGGTAAAAAAAGCAATTGTAAACACATTAAGGGAAAAACTATTTTACAGTATACTGTCCCTTTAACTCCAGGAGCAAAAATTGAAGTACTCCACTGTAAGGAAGAAAAAAAGGAGCAGTAACACCTATAGAAGCAGGGGCAGCATTAGATTGGTCTGAATGCATTAAAGCATGTAAACATGTGTTACATAAATATGCTAGAGGTAATACTTCATCCTGTTTACAATAAACATATTTAACACTAGTAGGAAAGTATTCAGTGGGACCAGCTTCTAAATTAGGTTTATGGAGAGAATCAGAAGGCTCCATAACAGCTGAAAATTACAAAAGTAGAAATGTGTATATAGGAAAAAAAAGATAGTTATATCACAAAAAAGAGCTCTTGAAAAAAGGGAAAATACCCCCTCCAAAAGCAGCTCTTAAAAATAAACAACTTCCAAGGGCAAATCAAGCTAATCTGACATGCAGAATAATACACTAGGAGACAGAGACACCACGTCCAACCTTTGCGCGACTAAGTAATGAAGGAGCACAAACGATATCATAGTCTGATAAGGATAAAAAGCACACCAAATTGGCTTATGCATGAAAACCCAATGTATGCTATCACGAGAAGCCTACATGTGCTATCTCGATTCAAGCAGACATGAAAGCCAGCAGGCGTAGTAGTCGTGTGCAAACTCAAAGAAAAAAAGGGGAATAACTTAAATAAAAAATAAATCTGTGTGTATATATTTATTTTTTATATACTGGACAAAAACTACAGAAAGCCAAATCAGTTCTGCAACATATCAGCAGATGATATGGAATAGGATCATATCGATAACCCAAAAGGAGGAGGCAAAGGACAGGACCCTGTGAATCCTGTGGAAGGCTTGTGACTAATTCCCATGAGGTGAAAAATGTGTCACTACCCATACTCCCAATAAAGCCATCCATCAAACACTGCACTCTGACAGAAAATGGGCCTCAACTCAATATGACAACACCTCTCACTGAAGAATAACATGTACATCTTTATTCTTCACCTTCCACCAGTGGAGGCAAAGACAAGACTAGTTTACCAGTGAGGCGGGAGGGGATTTATAGAGATTTGGGGGATTGGGAATCTTTGCCTCCTCCTAGTGGCAGGGAAGAGTAATTCCCAGGAGTAATAGATTGTGGACTCTCACCACCTGTATGAAAGAAATATAGGTTTACAAGTTCTTTTAGTGACTAATTCTAAATGCATTATTCTCTTAGACAGTAGTTAGTCATAGGAACAATGTGTGGGAAGGAAAGAGATAATTCCCACTAAAGAATTTGATGTAGCACTCTCTGCCCTGACTACTAGGCAGAAATTGAAGGAAAATTAAAATATAACTTTTATTAATTACACAATAAAATAGGGTAAGAATTTGAATAAAACAATGGAAGGAGGAATGGAATAAAGGTAACCCTAAAAATTAGTATTTAAGTGGGCCTTTGTGGTTAAATAACCTCCCATAATAGTAGGGTTAAGTTAGTACATGGAGCAATAATGAGAATGATATGGAGTAATATCTATATATATGATGTCAAAATAAGTCCTCTAATTTCATATGACCCCTATAGGATTAAAGTGGTGCATCCTCCATGCAGTTCAATTCTATCCAAAATTATGAAAAGTCAAAGTGATATTATTGGATATAATGTGATGCTAGGATGTTAGGACGCCTACTCAGCTCCACTGGGAAAAGATTATCTACTTCAACGCTTATAGCAACTAGTGTCTGGGATAGTCTGCTTATCCACATATGCTTATTGAGTTGACGATTTCAGCGATACTAAGTAACAGACTTGGATACAAAATTAGTAAACAGAACCAAGGTGATGTTGGTGTAGTGTTATGATTTTACACGTGTATTGTGACCTGTTTAAAGGAAATATAACATGGGTGAATACCACTATTCAGGTCATATAGATATAAAAGACAGTGTGTAAACAAAAAAAAGATTAAATGGTGCACAAGTGAACCCCTGAACATATACTAATCTGCTCCCAAACAGCAGAAAAAATAAACACAGAAAATTACGCAAAGTAGGGTGTATGTGTGCGCTACAAAGCTAAGGGTTATAAGATCTATTTTAGACTAATGAGAATTTCTCAGACCAATGAGTATTACAAATAATACCAATATATATATACATTCAAAAACTCCTATATTTCATAATATTGGTATCCAAAGCTAGGAAGCATAGAATCTCTTTCAGACCAATAAGTATTTCTCAGACCAATGTATATCTGAAAAATGCTATTAAATATATGTATTCAATGACTCCTATATTTGGTATCTAAGAGCTCAGGGGATATATGCTTATATAATATTCGGACAAAACATATTCAGAAGATGTGTATTATAAAAAACAAATGTATTTGTGTATGCTATAGCAATAGCTCAAAGATGATAAAAAGTTGGCAATAGCCAAAAATCTACATAGCCAAAAATCTACATATAATTAATATCTAAAACTCCATGTATGACCGGTCATATACGTAAATATTAATATCAATATCCACCTTTTATATGTATGCAAGGTTAACTATGCATTCTCTGTTTTGTCAAATCCTTGTGTATCACGGATATTGCAGTTAAAGTGCTTTGATATTTATTAAGAGGTCTCTTTCATAAAAGGGATATGTAAACAGTCTTTGATAAAACTGAAATCTTGATTATCCTTATCGTGGATTTGTTAAATATATAAAAGTCCAAACACTGTTATGGACTAAAGGTTCCTACTGACTCATTCCTGCTGATTTGTTGTTCACAAAATTTCCATACAATTCTCCAGTTACTTCAGTTGTTATATATAACAGATTATGGACGACTTTATGCAAAGTGTAATCCTTAGATTAATACCACACTATAACGGGCTGTATTCGTGTGCCTACCTTAGTATGTGTAGTAATTAGCAGAGCACAGATGTCTGTGCAGCTCCGTATAGTTGATTCTCCGGATGAGTTCACTCTCCACATACACTTCTATGGGAAGTAGTTCTGTTGCGGTTTCTGTATCCTTACTCTGCGCAGAGTTATTATGGAATCCTTTTTGAAAAAATGAAGTCCCTTTTGTATCCGTCTCAATCTTTTAACTGGAAGGTGTAACTTCAATCATAACAATCTTTACTTGTACCATCAACACGTTTTGCCGTTTCCCACGGCTTTATCAAAATCAAAAAGGATTCCATAATAACTGCGCAGAGTAAGGATACAGAAACTGCATCAGAACTACTTCCCATAGAAATATATGTGGAGAGTGACATCACCCAGAGAATCAACTATATGGAGCTGCAAAGACACCTGTGCTCTGCTAATGACAGTACACATACTAAGGTAGGCACACAGAGGTGTACAGCCCGTTATAGTGTGGTATTAATCTAAGGATTACACTTTGCATAAAGTCGCCCATAATCTGTTATATATAACAACTGAAGTAACTAGAGAATTGTATGGAAATTTTGTGAACAACAAATCAGCAGGAACGAGTCAGTAGGAACCTTCAGTCCATAACAGTGTTTATTTTATAGGTAAGTATTTAGTTTTAAATAGGAATTATTTAGTTAATGATAGTAATTTTTATTTAGATTTGTTTTAATTATATTAAAGTTAGTGGGTGTTAGGGTTCGGGCTAGACTTAGGGTTAGGTTTAGGGGTTTATAACTTTAGTATAGTGGCGGCGACATTGGGGACGGCAGATTAGGGGTTAATAAGTGTAGATAGGTGGCGGCGACATTGGGGCAGCAGATTAGGGGTTAATAATTGTACTGTAGGTGTCTGCGATTTCGGAGGCAGCAGATTAGGGTTGTTTAGACTCGGGGTTTATGTTAGGGTGTTAGGTGTAAACATATCTTTTGTTTCCCCATAGGAATCAATGGAGCTGCATTACGGAGCTTTACGCTCCTTTATTGCAGGTGTTAGACTTTTTTCAGCCGGCTCTCCATATTAATGTATATGGGGAAATCGTGCACAAGCATGTAAAACCAGCTAAAAGCAGTGGTATTTCAATGCGGTATGAAGCTCAATTGTGCTCAACGCTCACTTATTGCCTGCTAATGCCAGGTTTTTGCAAACCTGTAATAGCAACGCTATTAAAGGTGAGCGGTTCAAATAACTTGCAAGTTAGCACCGAGCAGCTCTTACCGCAAAACTCGTAATCTAGCCGAATGTTTGCTATTAATAGTTTATTTTCGTATAAAGTGTTAGATTTTTACATTACGAAGGTCAATAACGCTTCTGTTTTACTTTTAATAGCTGGTATTCGTGTACAATGTTAGATTTTTAAATTATAAAGGTCAATAGCGCTTCTGTTTTGCTCTTATACAACCTATTACTTCAATACTAGTTGCTTCAGTGGTAACTACAATATTAGCTGCTTATAATTGACGTTAGTATAAAGCTTTAGATTTTAAATTACAAAGGTCATTAGCACTTCTACTTTGCGCTTAAACAAAATATAATAACCCCGGTATAGATATATTTGTTATGCCACAGCCCTAACCAACAGTTATACGTTTGAGAACGTATCTTAGTGCTAGCCACGAACACAGTTACATATAAGCGGTTATAGAGTGAACATTATTATGCTCCGAATGTTATGATACCATAACTCCTTTCCCTTTAAAAAGAGCCCCCCTAAGCTCTCGTAGAACTCCTTGGGGCATTTCGCCCCTCTGGGCTTTATCATAATCATAGAGCTTATACGAGAGCTTATGGGGGCTCTTTTTTGAGGGAAAGGAGCTGTGGTATTAATATAACATCAGAGCATAATAGAATTGAACTGCATGGAGAATGCACCACTTTAATCCTATAGGGGTCATATGAAATTAGTGGACTTTTCTGATATCATATCAGAATTTATAGATATTACTCCATATCATTCTCATTATTGCTCCATGTACTAACTTAAAGTACCAGTCAACACAGTAGATTTGCATAATCAACAAATGCAAGATAACAAGACAATGCAATAGCACTTAGTCTGAACTTCACATGAGTAGTAGATTGTTTTTCTGACAATTTTAAAAGTTATGTCTTTTTCCACTCCCCCTGTACCATGTGACAGCCATGAGCAAATCACAAATGCATACACGTACCATGTGACAGCCATCAGCCATTCACAAATGCATACACACTTATTCTTGCACATGCTCAGTAGGAGCTGGTGACTTAAAAAGTTTAAATATAAAAAGACTGTGCACATTTAGTTAATGGAAGTAAATTGGAAAGTTGTTTAAAATGGCATGCTCTATCTGAATCATGACAGTTTAATTTTGATTGAGTGTCCCTTTAACCCTACTATTATGGGAGGTTATTTAACCACAAAGGCCCATTTAAATACAAATTTTTAGGGTTACCTTTATTCCATTCCTCCTTCCATGGTTTTATTCAAATTCTTACCCTTTTTTATTGTTTAAAGGTTATATTTTAATTTTCTTTCAATTTCTGCCTAGTAGTCAGGGCAGAGAGTGCTACATCGAATTCTTCAGTGCGAATTCTCTCTTTCCTTCCCACACATTGTTCCTATGATTTAGTCATGTGAAGCACCCCTCCCTATAGCATAACAAGTAATAACACAGATTTTAGTGATACTTATATTAACTTTATTGGGAGATTGCCCCCTTGTAGTGTCATTGCTCAAATTTAGTTCAAGTATTTAGTAATAGATAACTTTGATCTTTCCCTCATTTAATAATGTTGAAAATTCAATCTAATTAAAATGTTGTTTTTAATTTCCTTAATATAGCCCTAAGGTAATAAGATATTAATTATTGTGACAATTGTAAAAGTTACTATACCCACTCACATGCCCACACACAGAAAACGTTACACTGTACTGTATTTTTCACACAGCACAGGTTTAAACAGCAATAACCTACAGTATATGCAAAATCTAACCACATACCTAATGCATCACATATTTAACAAAATTATATTTTCTTTCTAAACAAAGCATTGTAATTACACATATAAACAAATGTTTTCTTTAGACTGCATTTCAGTTTATAACTGCAATAGCTTTAAACAGCTATTGCTCTGGATACTCGGTTTTTTATTGTTGTTATAAAATATGTACTTAGAGAAGTCTAATAAGAACTACACTAGTGTATATGGAATTGAATAACCCTTGTAATTTTTTATACTCCTGTCAAGTTGAGTCCTGATCCACTTTTGACTTCATTGACATCTTCTTGGGTGACCAAATGTATAGTGAAATATAATGTAACCTTTAATTTAAAGGGACAGTGTGCACAAAAACAAATATAGGCTATTTAAAGTAAGATTTAGATAAAGATAAAGGTTGTAATTTACATACATTACCTATTTTGCTGCTAAATTTGCTAATAATTCATAAAAAAAATAATGCTATCTTTAAAAAGTCAATTTAATGGCGAGAAAAACGGTATATAATATGTGTGGGTACAGTAAATGAGTAAGAGGAAAATTACAGCTAAACACAAACACCGCAGAAATGTAAAAATAGCCCTGGTCCTAAAGGGTAAGAAATTGAAAAATGGTGTGGTCCTTAAGGGGTTAAAAAAAGATTACACAAAATAGTTATAAAGGCACAAAGATGTGAGAACTCAGTTGTTAGAAAAAGAAAGGGCTGCAAAGGGCTTTACCATTGAGATATATACATATACATATCTAAAGATGTATATGTATGTTTATATATCTGTAAATGTATTCAGATGTATTTATGTATTTATATGTATTTACAGACATATATATATATACACATAAATACTTATGTACACATATATAGCCTCTCTCTCTCTCTCTCTCTCATGCAATATTTTTAATACATTTTTTAACTATATATTTACTTTAAATATTTTCACATTCCATTGTTCTGCACATAGCAGAATATATTCTATGTATCTATAAATAGATATTCCTTTATATATCTATACCTATATATAATCATGTACATTTATATAGGTATAGATATATTGTACCAAATACCATCAGATATATGTAGAAATATGTATTTATGAATACATAGAACATATTCTGTTATGTGAGGAACATTGGTATGTGAAATATTCATATTTTTATGTCGGGTTAGCGCACTTGAGAATAAGCGTTCAGGTTTTCACGATAGTGGGGTGGGTTTTTTTCCACTTTTTTGTTTAATTCTATGGGGGGAATAGCTTATCGCGCATGTGATATTCTTAACTCGGATTTTTGTACACATAGGGTTCGAGCATGAGCGATACATTTTTACTTTCAACTTATAATACGAGTGCAACTCGACACACACAAAAAGTTTACCTCTAGCGCAGTTAGTGCTCGAGTGAAAATGCTAAATAGCGCTCCAATCGTCTTTCCCTATGTTTTATTCTGTAGTGCCTCTTTGCTGTTTCTTTTTAACCAGCGTTTGAGAAACTTTAATATTATGAGGGGTGTTTGGTGATTGCAGTTCTATGTTTGTGCTGTCAGGAACAGAGGAACAAGCAGTCTTGTTATTTCTAGGCATAAAAAAGTCTGTTGATTAAACAAGAAATAGCAGTAAGTCGAATAAAGAGGGTTGTCCAGGTACTGAACACACTGCTATGTGACCAATCAAATAGTAACAAACTGGTAAGGTTAAATACACAGGTATGCAGCATTAAAGTAAATAACATATACAGGGAGTGCAGAATTATTAGGCAAATTAGTATTTTGACCACATCATCCTCTTTATGCATGTTGTCCTACTCCAAGCTGTATAGGATCGAAAGCCTACTACCAATTGAGCATATTAGGTGATGTGCATCTCTGTAATGTGAAGGGGTGTGGTCTAATGACATCAACACCCTATATCAGGTGTGCATAATTATTAGGCAACTTCCTTTCCTTTGGCAAAATGGGTCAAAAGAAGGACTTGACAGGCTCAGAAAAGTCAAAAATAGTGAGATATCTTGCAGAGGGATGCAGCACTCTTAAAATTGCAAAGCTTCTGAAGTGTGATCATCGAACAATCAATCGTTTCATTCAAAATAGTCAACAGGGTCGCAAGAAGCGTGTGGGAAAAACCAAGGCGCAAAATAACTGCCCATGAACTGAGAAAAGTCAAGCGTGCAGCTGCCAAGATGCCACTTGCCACCAGTTTGGCCATATTTCAGAGCTGCAACATCACTGGAGTGCCCAAAAGCACAAGGTGTGCAATACTCAGAGACATGGCCAAGGTAAGAAAGGCTGAAAGACGACCACCACTGAACAAGACACACAAGCTGAAACGTCAAGACTGGGCCAAGAAATATCTCAAGACTGATTTTTCTAAGGTTTTATGGACTGATGAAATGAGAGTGAGTCTTGATGGGCCAGATGGTTGGGCCCGTGGCTGGATTGGTAAAGGGCAGAGAGCTCCAGTCCGACTCAGATGCCAGCAAGGTGGAGGTGGAGTACTGGTTTGGGCTGGTAACATCAAAGATGAGCTTGTGGGGCCTTTTCGGGTTGAGGATGGAGTCAAGCTCAACTCCCAGTCCTACTGCCAGTTTCTGGAAGACACCTTCTTCAAGCAGTGGTACAGGAAGAAGTCTGCATCCTTCAAGAAAAACATGATTTTCATGCAGGTCAATGCTCCATCACACGCATCCAAGTACTCCACAGCGTGGCTGGCAAGAAAGGGTATAAAAGAAGAAAATCTAATGACATGGCCTCCTTGTTCACCTGATCTGAACCCCTTTGAGAACCTGTGGTCCATCATCAAATGTGAGATTTACAAGGAGGGAAAACAGTACACCTCTCTGAACAGTGTCTGGGAGGCTGTGGTTGCTGCTGCACGCAATGTTGATGGTGAACAGATCAAAACACTGACAGAAACCATGGATGGCAGGCTTTTGAGTGGCCTTGCAAAGAAAGGTGGCTATATTGGTCACTGATTGGTTTTTGTTTTGTTTTTGAATGTCAGAAATGTATATTTGTGAATGTTGAGATGTTATATTGGTTTCACTGGTAAAAATAAATAATTGAAATGGGTATATATTTGTTTTTTGTTAAGTTGCCTAATAATTATGCACAGTAATAGTCACCTGCACACACAGATATCCCCCTAAAATAGCTATAACTAAAAACAAACTAAAAACTACTTCCAAAACTATTCAGCTTTGATATTAATGAGTTTTTTGGGTTCATTGAGAACATGGTTGTTGTTCAATAATAAAATTAATCCTCAAAAATACAACTTGCCTAATAATTCTGCACTCCCTGTACAAGATGCAGCTTAAACAAACAGGATACACACCTAGACAAGCGGTATCTGGGTACACAGGTATGGTTAAGTCCCAGGAAAGAAATAGTGTGCTAGGTGCAAAGGAGCCAAGCAGAGTCTGAATACACAAGTATGCTGTGGTTACTGACAGGTGCAAAGGAGCCAAGCAGAGTCTGGATACATAGGTATGCTGTAGTTGATGACAATTGCCAGGGACCCAAGCAGAGTCTAGATACACTTGTAGCTGCTGAAATGTGCAAGGGAGCCAAGTAGAGTCTGGATACACAAGTATGCTGTGGTTACTGACAGGTGCAAGGGAGGCAAGCAGAGTCTTGATACACAAGTATGCTGGGGTTGCTGAAAGGTGCAAGGGAGGCAAGCAGAGTCTGGATACACAGGTATGCTGTGGTTGCTGAAAAGTTCAAGGGAACCAAGCAGAGTATGGATACACAAGTATGCTGTGGTTACTGACAGGTGCAAGGGAGGCAAGCAGATTATGAATACACAAGTATGCTGTGGTTGCTGACAGGTGCAAGGGAAGCAAGCAGAGTCTGGATACACAAGTATGCTGTGGTTAATGACAGCTGCAAGGGAGGCAAACAGAGTCTGGATACACAAGTATGCTGTGGTTGCAGACAGGTGCAAGGAAAGCAAGCAGAGTCTGCAGAGTCTTGATACACAAGTATGCTGTGCTTACTGACAGGCGCAAGGGAGGTAAGCAGAGTCTAGATACACAAGTATGCTGTGGTTAATGACAGCTGAAAGGGAGGCAAGCAGATTCTGGATACACAAGTATGCTGTGGTTACTGACAGGCGCAAGGGAGGTAAGCAGAGTCTGGATACACAAGTATGCTGTGGTTAATGACAGCTGAAAGGGAGGCAAGCAGATTCTGGATACACAAGTATGCTGTGGTTGCTGACAGGTGCAAGGGAGGCAAGCAGAGTCTGGATACACAAGTATGCTGTGGATACTGACAGGTGCAAGGGAGGCAAGCAGAGTCTGGATACACAAGTATGCTGTGGTTACTGACATGTGCAATGGAGGCAAGCAGAGTCTTGATACACAAGTATGCTGTGGTTGCTAACAGGTGTAAAGGGGGCAAGCAGAGTCCAGATACACAAGTATGCTGTAGTTTCCGTAATGTGCAAGGGAGGCAAGCAGAGTCTGGATACACAAGTATGCTGTAGTTGCTGAAAAGTGCAAGGGAGGCAAGTAGAGTTTGGATACACAAGTATGCTGTGGTTACTAACAGGTGCAAGGGAGGCAAGCAGAGTCTTGATACACAAGTATGCTGGGGTTGCTGAAAGGTGCAAGGGAGGTAAGCAGAGTCTGGATACACAATTATGCTGTAGTTGCTGAAAGGTGCAAGGGAGCCAAGCAGAGTCTAGATACACAAGTATGCTTTAGCTGCTGAAAGATGTAAGGGAGCCAAGCAGAGTCTGGATACACAAGTATGCTGTGGTTGCTGATAGGTGCAAGGGAGGCAAGCAGAGTCTGGATACACAAGTATGCTGTGGTTGCTGAAAAGTGCAAGGGAACCAAGCAGAGTCTAGATACACAAGTATGCTTTAGCTGCTGAAAGATGTAAGGGAGCCAAGCAGAGTCTGGATACACAAGTATGCTGTGGTTGCTGACAGGTGCAAGGGAGCCAAGCAGAGTCTTGATACACAAGTATGCTGTGGTTGCTGAAAAGTGCAAGGGAACCAAGCAGAGTCTAGATACACAAGTATGCTTTAGCTGCTGAAAGATGTAAGGGAGCCAAGCAGAGTCTGGATACACAAGTATGCTGTGGTTGCTGACAGGTGCAAGGGAGGCAAGCAGAGTCTGGATACACAAGTATGCTGTGGTTTGAGACAGGGATCTCGGCTACAGAAGCACACTGACTTGTTACACAGAGCAGGGTAAACAGTAAACTCAGCAAGTGATCCGGCAGGTCAGGATCAAAGTCCATACAGGTAGCAAGGAACAAAATCAGCAGTCTGAAGGGTCTGTAAAACAGGCTAAGGTCATATCCAGAATTTTAGTCACAGGTTACACACTGCGATATGACAAATGTCAAAGAAAGGAACGTAGCCTCAGGAGGCTATTTAAAGGGGGGGTCATTGTTAAAGTGAATGTCAATTTTGATGCTAAAGTGCCTGGTTTTTAAAAATTCAATTAAAAACAGGGGCACTTTAATTCATCAAAATATACATTTCACTCCTGTGGAAAAAAACTTACCTTTTTTTTTTTTTTTATATTGAGAATCCATAGAGGGTACAGAAAAAAGCAAAGGAAGTAATTGAGGGGGGAGGTAATACAACACAAATTTACATATTTGGGGGTTGTACATACACGTTTTGAACTAATAAAGTAATAACAGATAAATTCCCTTCTGGATTATAAACCAACCGATTTAAAACGGGCTTACTTAGGAAGAATTAATGACATATCAATCCCCAGGACCCCATCCCTTCCTCTATAAATCATATAGCAATTAATTCCTCCCTAAATGGATGCTGTTTTTTTTTCATACTAAGCCAAAAGCATATAATAGAACACAGAAAAAAAAATAAAAAAAAAATGGAGCAAAGAAAAGAAAAGAGGGAGAGAGAAAAGAAACAAAAAAAAAACAAACAAAAAAAAACTTACCTTTTAATTTTCACAGCAGCTCCAGCTTCCTCTGCCCGTCGCAAAGCCTCTTCCTGGGTCTAAAATGAGGAATCCGACTTCCTCCAATCATGGCGTTGAATCATAGACTGATTCCCCTGGGGGGAAGCTGTGATTGGAGGATGACCTGTCCATCATTTCTGACGTCAGAAATGGCTTGCAATGACCGGAGGAAGCTGGAGCTGCTGTGAAGATTAAAAGGTAAGTTTTTTTTCACAACAGGAGTGAAATGTAAATTTTGATGAATTAAAGTGCCCCTGTTTTAATCGAATTTTTAAAAACCGGGCACTTTAGCATCAAAATTGACATTCACTTTAACAGTCTGCTGCTGAGAAAACAGATGTCAAAAGAGGAATCATCAGAGCCAGTGAGTATCCCAGGATATATGATAAAAACAGAGATATGGGCTGGGAATCCAGTAGACATGGGATCAATTCCCAGCAGAGCATGACAGAAAAGGTTACTGTCTCCTTTTACTACACACCTACACAATTACATTATTCACTTAAAGTCAAAATTAAACTTGCATGATTCAGAAATAGCATGTCATTTTAAGACACTTTCAAATTCACTTCTATTTTAAAAGTGCTTTGTTCTCTTGGTATCACTTGTTGAAAAAGAATATGCACATATCATACACTAGTGGGAGCTAGCTGCTGATTGGTGCCTGCACATATTTGTCTCTTGTGATTGGCTGACTAGATGTTTTCAGCTAGTTGCCAGTAGAACAATGCTGCTCCTTCAGCAAAGGATAACAAGATAATGAAGCAACTTTGATAATAGAAGTAAGTTGGAAAGAAGATTAAATGTGTATGTTCTTTCCAAATCATGAAAGAACATTTTTGGGTTTCCTTTCGCTTTATTTAATGTAATTCAACACTGCATTTAATATATAACTGTAAATTACACCAATATCAGTATAAACATTTTTTAAGTACATACTTTATAAATCCATAATATGAACTACATATAATAATTGAAGTCCTTTATTTGAGTTACAATGAATACTAAATTATAGAGCAAACGTCTTACAATGTTGTAAAAGAGTTCACTAAAATTCATGCAGATACATCTGCCCAACATAATGATTGTGCATACAAATGTTCATTAATTAGTTACATTTATCTTGTTATCAAAACAATTTCAAAACAACAGATTTACATAAATAGGCAGTACTTCCTTCTTCATTTGAAAATAGATAGATAGATAGATAGATAGATAGATAGATAGATAGATAGATAGATAGATGATAGATAGATGATAGATAAACAGAAAGATAGATATAAAGACAGACAGAGAGATTATAAATAGATAGATAGATAGATAGATAGATAGATAGATACAGTAGATAGATAGATAGACAGAAGACAGATAGATAATAAATCGATAAATCGATAGACAGATAGATAAACAGAAAGATAGAGAGATGATAGATAGATATTGTAGATAGATAGATAGATATAATGATAGATAGATAATAGATAGATAGACAAACAGATGATAGATAGATAGATAGATAGATAGATAGGCAGCCAGATGATAAAAAAATATATTGATAGATAGATAGATCGATAGATAGATAGATAGATAGATAGACGGACAGATGATAGATAGACAGATAATCCATTTTAATAGCATTGTAAAACACTGTATATAGTGTCAGGGTAAAGGTAAATGACATAATATATATATATATATATATATATATATATATATATATATATATATATATATATATATACTAATATATATACGTAAATGAAATAATATAAAAAGGATGTGTGTATATATATGAAGCCATCTATTTTATCAGATGTGCTGTAGAATAGAAATTCTGATGTCAGGATTTAACTCAAAACCCCCTACAAGATGAGAGCTGGGTGAATACACATTTATCAGGATTGTAAATCAGCATAGCCTTTTGAAGCACGACCCCTGCGGTGTGAGCACACAGACATTTTCCAAAAGGAACTGACTCAGTGACCATGCTCATTTGACTATATGCAGAGTTTTATGACTCTATGACATTTGGCCTGCCCAATTTAATACAGTCACTTAGAGGAATGTTGGGGAAGTAATTTTGAAAGAGAACAGGATACAGGCACATATATGGGTTTCCTCCAAGGGAAATGCCGATCCGTCTGAAGAATGTTTGTATCTCTCACATCTTTTCAAAGGACTGATAATTAGCACAGATTTTGCTTGAATGGCTCATGCTGTGTGGTTGATAATACAGAGAAAACACAGACAAATGCTAAGGTATGACTCTGAACATACAGCACACAGTGAAGACACATGGCTTACATTATGATTTCAAAACAACTGTATATATTTTAGTGGATATGAGATATATATATATATATATATATATATATAGAGAGAGAGAGAGAGAGAGAGATAGATAGATAGATAGATAGATAGATATGTATATATGAATATATATATGTATATTTTGAAAGCATTGAAGATCTTACTTAGCCTCTGTGTTTTTAAGAATATAAATAAATACTTGTGAACCTGGAAAGAAATAATTTATGATACTGAATCTTATTTCAGATGGACCCTAGACATATGAACGCTTGGATCACTTCTAATAATTATTTCTATTTTTATTGCAGACAACCATTGGTCATGGGCATCAATCTATGCACTTAGAAAGAGATGGAATGCCTGCATGAAATGAAATAAATCATATCATATGAATGTGAAATAAATGTTTATAAAGTTTTAAATACATCTTGTAAAATATAGTGAGATGAAGATATGGAAGTTACTTTGATGTGATATGACTATGAAATATACATTTTTTTCTTAGGCTAAATGAAATATAAATTATTTTAATATAATGTTAGATATATGTGATGTTTCATATCAAAATGATCAGAAAATTCATTAAGATATAACTTATCCAAAACAAATATTGTGAATAGTTGTTGCAGTAAATTATGATAAAATGAATAACCATTTCATAGAAATAGTGATTTAAGTTGTTTCAAATGTTGCTATGTCTGATTGTAATGATGCCACCTAAGGGCCGATACCGGTATAGCAGTTGAGATTTAACTGCTTAAAGGATGCGTTTCCGTGGTGACCAAGGGCCAATCCAAATAGACATCTCACCTAACCAATGGGATGGTCAGATCTCGTAGGGCCACTCCCATGGTTTCATCAATGAATGAAAAAGTTATTTAAGTGAATGCATGAAGGAAAAGAGGACAGATTTTTGCTGACTTGAATGATATACTATTGGGCGTCCAAAATACATTCATTCTGAACAAGCTGATCTACCTTTTTCTCAGTGATTGCAAAAATTTATATTTTCTGAGATGAAACAAGGAATCCTTGGTAACGTATATATATAAAAAGAAAGAGGGCAGTCTGCATTTTACTAGTATTCAGCCTGTGTAGGGTTAAACAAATCCTTGCTACTAAATTATTTTATCTGTACAACGGGTTTTTACATAAATAATATATACAATTTCTGATGTTTTTAATAGAAGTGTATGTGAGCAGGATGTGATGTCACTAGTATGTGGACGGGGCTTAGGTCCGGTGTCTGTGTCGCAGTTAGTTTAGTACAATCAACCTGACTAGATGTGTATTGTTATGCTCTGCAATAAAATAGAGTTGTACCATCATTGCTGTGTCCTGCATATGTCCTGCATCTCATGACATGGTGTCAGAAGTTCTGGACTGCGCTTCTGTTCCTGATCGATTGCAATGTCAAAGTTTACCCCACCTGAGCCTTTTTACTTTTCTCAGCCTGCAGCTTGGCCCACATGGCGTCAGCGGTTTCAGCGCTTCAGGATTGCATCCAAACTGATCAAGGAGAGTGGTGAAGTACAAGTTAATTCTCTTTTATACTCTATGGAGAAAGATGTAGAGCCAGTGTTCAATGCTTTTACTTTCCAAGAAGGGGAAGAAGTTAACTTTGATATAGTTATGGATAAACTCAGTGCCCACTTTGTGCTCAAAAGAAATGTGATTCATGAAAGAGCTTGTTTTCACAAACGTAATCAGCGTGTGGGAGAATCTGTGGAGTCATTTGTGCGCAGCCTGTATGAATTAGCTGAATTCTGTGAGTTTGGTGTTGCTAAAGAAGAGCAAATCAGAGACAGAATAGTTATTGGAATTGCAGATGCTGAAGTCTCCCTGAAGCTGCAGTTAGAGCCTGATTTAACATTAGATGGGGCTATTAGGATGGCCCGCCAGAGTGAACTGGTGAAAAAGCAAAGTGCTGATCTGAGGTCTGAGAGTATTGTGGATGAAGTGCAACAGTCTAGGAAAATTACTAGTGAAAGGCACAGTGTGAGCGGTAGATCTAAAGTACTGGAAAGGCCTAGAAGCGGATGAGCGCAACATGGCCGATGCACACGGTGCTACCGGGCTCATGATCAGAGTGCTATATGCCCGGCCAGAGATAAAAGATGCAGAAAATGTAACAGAATAGGCCATTTTGAAGTGGTGTGTAAAACTGAATACATTAAGGAGATGCAGGTGGACAGTGACCAGGAGGGTCAGGAAGTGTCTTTTGTGGGGTCTGTTGTGGAACGGACAAGCTCAGAGGAAGATTGGAAAGTTACTTTTACTGTAATGGGAGCCAAAGTTGATTTTAAGATTGACACAGGAGCAGATATCACTGTAATGTCTTTTGCTGAATTTATGAAACTGCCTCGACAGCCCCAGCTGGCGAAGGTTACTACAAATGTCCATAGTCCTGGTGGCCGCATTGATTGTGTGGGGAAATTTCTTGCCAGCTGTGAGTACAAACAGAGGAAGTTCACCATGTGGGTGCATGTGATCCGAGGTCAGTGTGTTAACAGTTTATTGAGCAGAAAAGCAGCCTGTGACTTGGGCCTCGTGGCCAGAGTGAATGAGATCTCTGAAGGTATGTTTGGCGAGTTGGGCCTACTGAACTGCAAACCAGTCCGTATAGCACTTAAAAGTGACGCAGTCCCATACAGTATTTCTACTCCTCGTAGAATTCCGTTCCCGCTCATGCCTCAAGTGGAGAAAGAGCTCATGCGCATGAAGTCTATGGGGGTTATTGAAGAGGTTGTTGAAGCAACTGATTGGTGTGCCCCCATTGTTCCAGTTGCAAAGAAAAACGGAAAGGTGCGCATCTGTGTGGACCTGAAAAGGTTGAATGAGGCAGTGAAGAGGGAGAGATTTGTGCTGCCGACATTGGAAGATATAGCCCCGAAGTTGGCTGGGGCGAAGTTCTTTTCCACATTAGGTGCTTCTAGCGGCTTTTGGCAGATCCCCCTGGATCCAAAGTGCCGCAAACTGACTACCTTTATCACACCGGTAGGTCGGTTCTGCTTCTGCAGACTCCCCTTTGGGATATCCTCCGCTCCTGAAATCTTTCAAAGGGAAATGAGTTCTCTCCTGAGTGGCCACGTGGGCACAGCGGTCGTCATGGACGACATTCTAGTGTATGGGTCTACAGTGGAGGAGCATGATCAGTGTTTGAGTTGTGTGCTGCAGGCTATCAAAGAGTCTGGGCTGAAGCTGAATAAAGAAAAATGTCATTTTAGGAAAACTGAATTATGCTACTTTGGGCATATCATCAACGGGGATGGCATCAAGCCGGACCCCGAGAAAATTTGGGCTATTGAACAGATTAAAAGCCCTTCTGATGTACATGAGCTGAGACAGATATTGGGCCTTGTAAATTACGTGGGCAAGTTTCTTCCAGATTTATCTACAGTTTTACACCCTATCACAGAGTTGCTTAAGAAAGATGTTGCCTGGGTCTGGGGACCCTCACAGGAAAAAGCGTTCCTGCATGCCAAGTCACTGCTGGGGTCTGCCCCAGTGCTGGGGTTCTACGACCCTTCAAAAAAGACTGTGGTTAGTGCTGATGCAAGCAGTTATGGGTTGGGGGCTGCACTCCTGCAGTTGAATGACAACAAACTACAGCCCATCGCCTACTGTTCCCACACACTGACGGCTGCAGAGTCAAAATAGCTCAAATTGAGAAAGAGTGCCTGGCTGCAGTTTGGGCCTGTGAGCGCTTTCAGCGTTATCTAGTGGGTTTGGAGAAATTTAGTCTGGAAACTGACCACAAACCGCTAGTCCCTCTAATCAATTCTTATGACATTGACAAAACACCCTTGAGATGCCAGAGACTTTTAATGAGACTGCTCAGGTTCAATGTTCAGGCAGTGCATGTGCCGGGGAAACAACTGGTTGTGGCAGATACACTATCCAGGCTCCCGCTGGCTGCTGCTGAAGAATCCTCCACGGAATCGGATGTGAAAGTGTATGTTGATTCAGTTCTGGCCTCTAAGTCCATTTCTTCAAGGAAACTGGAAGAGATAAAGAAAGAGACATATTTGGACACAGATCTGCAAGAAGTTATAAGGTACATAAAAGATGGCTGGCCCGAGAGCCGGGCAGCCTGGATGTCTTTAAATGCTTACTAGCCAGAGAGGTCGCAGCTCACGGAGCTGGAGGGGTTGGTGCTGTTTCAAGACCGCATTGTAATTCCTGTCAGCATGAGGAAGGAGATGTTAAACAGGATTCATGATGGCCACCTAGGCATTACAAAGTGCAGAGAAAGGGCAGCTACAGCTGTGTGGTGGCCTGGGATCAGCTCCGACATTGCAAATCACGTGTCTAAATGTGCCTTTTGCCGGGAACGCCGGCCTACTCAGAGAAGGGAGCCCTTGATGTCTACTCCGCTGCCTGCGGGGCCGTGGCAGAAAATAGCTGCTGATTTGTGTGAACTGCACGGGAAAAAGTTTCTTGTTGTGATCGACTACTATTCCAGGTATTTGGAAATTGCACCCCTGAATGATATCACAAGTCAGGCCGTTATCATTCGTCTGAAGAGCTTGTTCGCCCGCTGGGGCATTCCAATGGAGCTGGTGAGTGATAATGGTATGCAGTTCGCTTCTACAGAGTTCAGTGCTTTCAGCAGGGAATATGATTTTGTACATTCCACGTCAAGTCCACATTATCCGCAGGCCAACGGAATGGCTGAAAGGGCAGTTCAAACAACAAAATTCATTCTAAAGCAATCTGAGCCATACCTAGCCCTCTTGTCATACAGGGCGACGCCCATTCAAGCCACCGGGTTTAGCCTGGCACAGCTGATGCTAGGACGCCAGATTCGCACCACTTTACCCTCAGTGGGTGTCTTCAAGCCGCCTGGCCCTGTTCCTCGGGACGAAGTCCTTAGGAGGGATGAAGAGGCCAAAAAGGGTTATTGTTTCTTCTACGACAGGAGACATTCTGTCAGGCCTTTACAGGAACTGAAAGCGGGCCAAAGTGTCAGAATTAAACTGGATGATGAGAAGAAATGGAAGACGCCTGCTACGGTAGTGGGCCGCTCTCCAGAACCAAGGTCTTACACAGTCCTTACAGAGGGAGGGACGGTTACACGCCGTAACCGAAGACATCTTCAGCCTGTACCTGAGAGTCTGGAACCGGATACCTCAGTACCACCGCCGGTGGGATCCCCTGTTCTAAGAGAGGTGCCTTCCCCTCAGCAAGATCACAGCGGGGATATATATTTGCCTCCAGCAGACTCTTGTTCACCAACTTCTGTATCAGAGGACAGTTCATGCAAAGTTACATCAAGCGGAAGAGTGGTGAAACTTCCGGCCCGATACAGGGACTGACTTTAGCTAGAACAGTGACCGGAAGTATGGGCAGAATAATCCCATAGTCACTGTGGACTAGGGTAGTCTAACCCGATGTCCAAGTCAGGATGTAATTTATTTGTTCGTGTTTTCTAATCTATCTGTTTTTATAATGTTCAAAAACAAAAATGTTGTTGTATACCCTGTTGGTGTACCTTGTTATTTATTATATGCAAATGTATGCTTTGCCTTTGAAAAAGGGGAAGATGTGATGAGAGCAGGATGTGATGTCACTAGTATGTGGGCGGGGCTTAGGTCCGGTGTCTGTGTCGCAGTTAGTTTAGTACAATCAACCTGACTAGATGTGTATTGTTATGCTCTGCAATAAAATAGAGTTGTACCATCATTGCTGTGTCCTGCATATGTCCTGCATCTCATGACAGTGTATATTGTACTATTACTTAAATTAACACATGTTTGTAACTGCTATTTTAGGTCTCATTGTAATATTTTAAATGCAGCTCTGAATGAAAGATTGGTTTCAAAGTAAATTGGCATGAGCTTTGCATAGCATATTTTAAATAGTTTTTGTTTTAACGCATATAATATTGACTCATATTCTAATCATTATAAATATTTACGTATCAACATGTTCATAGTTATTTACTAATAATAAAGAATTCAGATATTTAGATTAATTTTATTGTCTTAGCAAATGTATGTTTGATTGCAGGTTTAGTTTAAAGGAAGATTGTTAAATATATTCCCTGCCATATACTTACACATTGTTTAGAGAATACTGCTAAGATTTTCATAAATATACTGACAATAGCAAAATAAACTGCATTTATTAACTTAATCAAACATATTTTAATTTAAATTGGATGTTTTTGTCAAATAAAATAAAAAGATGTGGCTTACTTGATCTTATTTCGTCATCCTCTGCTGATACATAATAATTAAGTAGAAGTATGAAAGTAGTATAAAGTTTGCATTTTATCCAATCCATTTACGACTGAGATCTGCAAATCTGAACAAAAGTGACAACAAGCTATATCAGTTAAAACATTTTTTTCATTTGCTTGAGCTAGTTGATTAAGAATGCTTCATAAATTCCAATTTAGCAGCATTCTGACATTTACTATACAATGGATATTAAAATCTGTACCCCTTTATTGAAACTATAACTTTTATTGATGTTACACCTGAAATCAAAACAAATCATGTCAGACCTATTTCTTCTTTAGTACAGTCTTATAAATAACATTTTTTAATTGAGGTGAAAAAATATGGTTAATTTATTGCATTCAATTAAAAATAAAAACATAGCAACAATTTAAATATCAATTTGTGCACGGTCTGTTTATATGCGCATATTTTGTGGCTACAGCTCTTACTGAGCTCAAGAGTTCACAGTGTATACATATAAGTGTAGGATTCACTGATGGATGTCACATGATACATGGGGGACAGGGCAATGGAAGAATTTTGAAATTTGTCCAACAATATATAAAGCAGGAAATGCATATAAAAAATGTTTGAAGTCTTTGAAGAACAATATTAAGAATTGAAGACAATATGGACCATCAGGACTTTGCAATTATCAACATAACTCCAAAATCAATGAACAGGCAAAAGACCTGCTTGGAGACAAAAGACATTTTTAAGGAAAATATTAATACGTTTCATGAGAGGGTAATATCTACACTAAAGCTAAAATTAACCTTATAAGCTACCTAATTAACCCCTTCACCAATGGGACGAATAGAAATGTGATGTGCAGCTGCAATTAACAGTCTTCTAATTACAAAAAAGCAATGGCAATACTTTTTGAAAACAGACACTGATTTTAAATTTGATGACTGCAACACGTTCCAAAAATGTTGGGACAGGGGCTTTTTAGGATTAATAGCGATGTGACAAGCTGAAATAAGAAGGTGATGTGAAACAGGTGAGGCAATTGTGTAATCATAGTATATAAGGAGCCTCCTAAAAAGGCCTAGTCCATCAAGAGCAAGGATGGGTCGAGGCTCGCAAATCTTCCAACAGATGCGTCAGCGAATAATAAAACACTTAGAGAACAACATTCCCCAAAGACAAATTGGTAGAATTTTGGGCATTTCACCTTCTACATAGTACAATATAATTAAAAGATTCAAGTAATCAAGTCAAATCTCGGTCGTAAAGGGCAAGGCCAAAAACCACTTCAGAATGCGCGTGATCTCCGATCCCTCAGACGTAACTTTCTCAAAAACCGACATGAGTCTTTAATGGATAACTTGACATGGGCTCAGGAATACTTTGGTAAACCTTTGTCAGTCAACACCATTTGCCGCTGCATCCACAGATGCAAGTTAAGGCTTTACTATGCAAAGCAGAAGCCATACATCAACACTGTCCAGAAGCGCTGCAGACTTCTCTTGGCTTGGTCTTATCTGAGATGGTCAGTAGCACAGTGGAATCGTGTTTTGTGGTCCGACGAGTCAACATTTCAAATAGTTTTTGAAAAAAAAATGTTGTTGTGTTCTCTAGGCAAAAAAGGAAATGGACCATCCAAGCTGTTATCAGCGTCAGGTCCAAAAGCCAGCATCTGTCATGGTATGGGGGTGTTTCAGTGCCCATGGCATAGGTAACTTGCACATCTGTGAGGGCACCATTAATGCAGAAATATATGTATAAATTTTGGAGCAACATATGCTGCCATCCAGCAGAAGACAGGCATAATGGATGTGGGAAAATTCTGCTTGCTAAACTTAGCCAACTGGTGTTTACAGTGCCCAAATGCTTAAAGGGACAGTCAACACTTCATTTAACATGATTGCATATTGAAAATAAATGAAGTGTTGACTATCCCTTTAATAAGTGTTATTAAAAGAAAAGATGATGTTACACAGTGGTAAACAGTAGACTATTCCAACTTTTTTTGGAGTGTGTTGCAGTCATCAGATTTTATGAAATAATGTTTTAATAATGTGTTTTCAATATAGTACAAGGTCAATTGAATTTTCAAATGACTCTTTGCTTGTTTTTTTTTTGCATTTTATAAAATTATAATATAAGTAAATTAGAAAGATGTTTAAAATTGCATGCTCTATCTGAATCATGAAATAAAACAATTGGGGAGTCATATTCCTTTAAATGTATATTTTACATTTAATATATATAACAGCTTGTAATTTGAGCAATGTTCTGTATGACTGTACCATATATTGAAAATAAAATAAAAAAAAAATATATATAAAAGAAAATCACCATGGTTAAGCACGGCTATTACAGTATCAGAGACATCTTGCAAGGGTGCCCAGTCTGAATAAACAAATATCTATATTCCTCCAGACCCACTAAACATAGTGCATGAGAGGGAAGTGGCACTCACTGGTCTGAAGAAGGGGCTTATCACCCTGAAACGTCACATTGAAATATTATATTGCAAATACCAGTGAGTGGCGCTTCCCTCTCACGCACTATGTTTAGTGGGGTCTGGAGAAATATATACTGTACATATGTATGTTTTTTAATATGCAAGTATGTTCAGTGACAAAAACATTCTTGATCCCATTATCCCTCAAACAAAAAGCCCAAACTCACTCACACGCACAAAGTACAGGGAATTCATAACATAAATTCCACACCCTCACTATGAGCAGTAGCATCGTAAAGCTGACATTTAAAACATAAAATCAACTTCCAACCACTTCCCATTTCAAAAATAATAACCTCAACTCTAATGAGATGAAAGCACTTAAAGCCCTCAAAAACAATCATAACCTTGTGATACGCCAGGCAGACAAGGGCGGAGGTATTGTTTTACAGGACTTATCAGATTACCTACTTGCGCTAATAAGATACTAAGTGATACCAAATACTATAGAAAGCTACATACTGACCCCACTGAGAAATACCTTAAAATTTTGACAGGCATTATTAACTTTGGTTATCAGGAAGGTTATTATTAATACAGCCGAAAGGAATTTTTTAATTCCAATAAAACCCAATTGTGCCTTTTATTATCACTTGCCAAAAGTGCACAAAGACATCCAATGCCCACCCGGGAGACCCATCATAGCCGGAATTGGGAGCTTAACAGATAAGGTATCTGAATATGTCGATTGGTATCTTCAACGCTATGTCATCACATTGGATTCCTATATCAAAGATTCCCCTGATCTTATAAAAAAGCTTGAACAGATCACTTTGGATGAAAAATTAATATGGATCTCATGTGATGTTCACGCTTTATACTCCAATATACAACATCAATTGGGTATTCAAGCTGCATCTGAGTTTTTGGCAAGCAATATTTACATTCCAGCATTACAGAAGGAGTTTATTGTGCAATTGATATCTTTCATTTTGGAACACAACTATTTTGTCTATCAAGACGAATATTATCTTCAGATACTGGGTACTACCATGGGGACCAGGTTCGCTCCCAGTTTTGCCAACCTCTTCATGGGGTTGTTTGAAGAAAGGTACATATATGGATCAGACTTCGGAGCGAACCTGGTCTTCTATGGCAGATACATTGACGATTTGTTGTTCCTGTGGAGGGGAGACGTTTTATCTGCCGAATCTTTTGTTAAACATCTTAATACTAATAGGATGGGCCTTACTTTCTCCAGTAATATTGAACACCAATCAGTGGTATTCTTGGATCTATGTCTATCTTTCTCTAATGAGAATAAAATTATCACGACTACACATTTTAAAACTGTAGACTGTAATAGTTACCTCCATTATAGAAGTAACCATTACAATCCCTGGCTCAACAATATCCCATATGGGCAGTTCAAAAGAATACGTAGAAACTGTAGCCATATTGAGGACTTTGAACAGCAAAGTATCATTTTGAAAACTAGATTTAAAGAAAAAGGTTATCCCCAACAAATAATCGATATCGCGTATGAAAGAGCTAAATTTGACAACAGAGATTCTTACTTTGCATATAAACCAAAAAATAATAAAAAAAGATCACAACACTAATACTAAAACTGTGCATAATTCCAACCCATTATTCATTACCCAATATAGTGTGAACCATATCAAGATTAAACGTATTATCAAAAAACATTGGGATTTGGTAAAAAAGGACCCAGTTCTAGGAAAGCTAGTAGATTCTGAACCCAAGTGCGTGTTCAGACGAGCCCCCACACTTAAAAGTGTTCTAGCACCTAGTAAAGTGGTAGTTCACAAACTTAACAGTAAAGTAAATCCACGCATACTATCCAAAAAGAACGGAATAGGGAAGTGTCCATTGAAAAACTGTAATATGTGTAAACATATTACACCTGGGAGTAAAACCTTTTTATCCAGCGTTACAAAGAAATCATATAATATTCATCAATATCTGACATGCACTTCCACTTATGTTATTTACTTGTTGATCTGCAATCTTTGTGGGATCCAATATGTGGGTCGCACTTACAGGTTAATAAGGAACAGATGGAATGAACACCTAAGAAATATTAAAAACACATTTCGAAACCATAGCGTTCCCAGACACTGCAATAATACCCACAATAGGATAACTAACACATTTAGCATTTGTCCACTCGAGATGATTCCTCATTCCCATCTGTACAATAGATTTAATAGGTTGAGACAGATCGAAACTTATTGGATTTATAAACTGAATACCCTATTTCCCTCTGGTCTCAACCTTAACATGGACTTAGCAGCATTCTGAATTTTACTTTTGTTAGTAGGTATTTTATAGGTATGTGAGTTTGAATCTTACTGATAGTTGAATACACTTAGACCCCATATTTTTATTATTTTTTTACTTTGATATTATTACTGGTCCATACCCCTTATGCGCTCCCACTTTCAATTATTTGTTTTATGGTACCATATACACATATATATATATATATGTGTCATATCTGTACATTTGTATATATGTGTATTCCCACTAATATTATCACCATTATTCCCATCTTTACTTATGCATTATTAGATGGTGGGTAGTTCTTTCGTGCTTGTCACGTATTTGTTAGACCTGTCCCATTATTCTATCTTTATACTGGGGTTCTAATATTATTATTACTATTATTCTATTTTTTATTATTTTTATTGTCATATTTCTCACTTCTATTTCCCCCCTGCTTGTGAATCGCATTTTAGTTATAGTTTCATTCAACCAGTCACCTTCTACTATCCCCATTCATCAATATGGTCCTTGTCCCAACTCCATGCCTCCGCTTGATGTTATGGCACATGTCACCTTCTTTATTATATAATCACAATATTAGTACATGTGACGGCACCTACTAAAAGTAATTATATTGTCCACCAATATCTTGCACTATTTTTTCTATTATCCAGATAGTGTGTATTACATTCACATACACCAGACTTATTTCATTACACCTCCATTCATTAATTAGAATGGGTACACTATTATACTTTCACCCTTATCTTGTCCTTGCTATATTACCCATCCATTTTCATGTAATATTCCTTTACTCACTGTGTAATTAGTTCTTACACAGTTTATTTTAATTTTATTTATTTATTTTTATTTCTCTGGTCCTTATTCTCTGTACCGGTCACTGTATTAACGGACAATTCCTGGTTTTTCTATCCAGTTTCTCACACTGCACTATACAGACTGACTATAGTGAGCAGCTGACGTATAGAGAATCCACGCCCCCCCTGGTTCAACCTGCGCACACCCCTGATATGTGATCATTACTATCACTGATGATTGGGACGAATAAACCTTCCTTTGCCACTAAGAGACATTTTTTAGTTAAGCCATATAGGAGCTTTACATGTATCTGATGTTATCCCCCCTTATCCGTATGTAGCGCAGCCAGTCACGCCCACTTCTGACATCATGTCACATTACTGAATGCCATTCACGCCCCCATGTTTACATACCAGCCATATGTCAGTGGCTGATCATATATTACACTTTCTCATGCCTCCCTTTACATTTATGATTCCCGATCACTACTGTTATTGATAGTCTTGCACTCTGACACCAAGCCACGTCCTAGACTTTGAATCACGCCCCTCTGTTTATATACTAGTTACACGCGATTGAATCACGCCCCTCTGTTTATATACTAGTTACACGCGATTGGCTGATCATGTCTCACACCCTCACTTCCCCTGATCTAAGCCTTCCTGTTTACTTATTAGATCCGATCGCAAATACTAATGATATTTGTGACGGTTTTTTTGCACCACTGCAATTTTAGTCTCCTTGCAGTCCTCACCTTCTCACCTATTTTGTTATCTCTTAGTTAGGTCCCTTATTGATCTCACTCGATATGTATTCCCATATGTAGCGTAGTCAGTTACGCTCCTCTCTGACACCATCTCATTTATGAATCCAATATAACAATGTTATTTATATGTTATATATGCATATTATTAATATATTTTTAAATCTCTGTTGTCAATAGTTTTTTTAGTCAATGGCCATATATATAAACTATACCAACATTGTAGAACAGAAACAGCTTATTGCCCAAGAGAGGATTATACCATTCAGTCTCTACCTTGGGGTTCAGTGTATTATTACATATTTTTGCACAGCTGAACAAAATTATGTAATGTCTTATAATATATTATTTGAATATGTGTATGTCAATAATATGTTGTTTTTGGCAAGTGATTGTCTGTATGACCTATATTAATGTATACTTATTGTATTTTTAATCCACTTTTGTATTACTGACTTCCCTATTTGTATATTGGTATGCCCCATTAGGGGAGTGGGAATTTTTCTGATCATTGATTGGTTATCACTTATTTTAAATATGGCAGCTTAGAGAATGTTTGTATAGCCTGATGAAACAGTGTGTTACACTGAGAAACGCGTTGCTTTTTTTTTTTTATTGTCATTAAATTTTTATACATTTTTAACTCTCTATCTGCTGCCGACTACATTTTTTCTTTTTGGAGCTTTGGCTTGATATATTCATTTGGCACCTTCCCAAGTTCCTTGCCGGACTCTCCGTTGGATCTTTGGTGCACTGATCCACACTTACTATATTTCCCTTGGGTATCCCTGGACTCTCCCTGGTGAGACGAGGACCTCCATTGGTGAATTCTATCTATTGCGGTCTACCGGACGACGTGTGGTTCCGGACTGCGATCACTGCACTCTTATGTGCACCACAACTTGTGAGTAGGATTCCTTTGATCATACTGTTGCTTTGTCCTTATCTCATATGATCTGCACCATGTGGCGCCCTCTATCTATTTTTTCCTAGATTTTCCATCTGTGTTCCTGGCATAACACTCTGGAGGAGCAGCCTACCTTTCCTTGAAACATTGCCTACCATATATATCCTTTGGGTATTAATAATTGGACTTTGTTGGACTTGACAAACTAACCATTCACACTGGACTAATATAGTTCCTATATATCTATCTAACCATTAATCTTTGGTCTTTTTCTAAACTTTTCAATTGTCCTTTTCAATTTTGCACCAAACTTTTAGGATTTAGGATTCCTATACTGATCACCAAGTATTGTTGTATTATCTATCTTTGTACAGTACTTTACCATTCCTAGCATCTATGGTAATTTTTGTCTAAATTGTATTATATTGAAGATTATATATTGTGTTATATCTGCCTTAGGCGCCTCTTAGTAGTACTCTGGTGACGCGGGTGTCACTAGACGTACTAATTGTTGTTATAAAATCAACCTAGATAGACTTTAAAACAACTACTTATTATAGGGAAATAAAATCACACATTTTTTTTCTTGATTCAGATGGAGCTTACAATTTTAAACAACTTTCCAATTTACTTCTTTAAATCTAACTTGTTTCATTCTCTCTGTATACTTTGATGAAAAGTATATCTAGGTAGGCTCAAGTGCAGCAATGCACTACTGGGCGTTAGCTTCTGATTTGTGGCTCACTAGATGTGTTCAATTAGCTCCTAGTAGTGCATCGCTGCTCCTGAGCCTACCCAGGTATTTTTTTTATCAAAGGTTACCAAAAGAACAAAGTAAATTAGATAATAAAAGTAATTTTGAAAATTGTTTAAAACTGTATGCTCAATCTGAATCATCAAATCATTTTTGGGGGGTTCATGTCCCTTTAAACGACTTGCCAGATAACTTGAATTAACCTTATTCTGATTGTCTGTAAAGCATTTGTTTGGTTTCGAGTAACTTACAACTTATAATCAGCAATGTCATTTGAATCTAAATTTACTTAGAAGCAAATGCCTGTCAGAAAAGCTTTATACTTGGGATCTTGAGCGCTATATAATGCAAATCTGCAGTTAGAGAAAGTGCAACTTCAACTCACCAACTTTAATCATTACATTGCTGGATTTAACAAGTCTATTACAGTCAATTCTTTGTGGATGAATAAATATAGATAGATAGATAGATAGATAGATGATAGATGATAGATAGATAGATAGATATACTTGCACATTAGTTGATATTCTGACTACTTAAAGTAACACATGGCTTTATTTATAATGCTAGGAATGCAACTTCACAGCTGTGCAGGCTTGCTTATGTAAACCTGTAACCGATTCTTTTATGCCATCTACTACATTTAAGGTGGTGGACTTATATTATCCCAGACTGATTTGTCCTGGATGGTTGACAAGCACTAATCTCGTATATTCATCATAGAATTGGTTGTGTGAGGACAGGGGAGGGGACGCAAAAGTAAATACTTGTGCAAAGTAATTTAGATAGCACCAAATGCATGTGGACAGGCCTTCTGGCTGGGAACCGTGTTTGCCTGCTCCTTGACAAAGTATGAATTGTGTGTGAGAAGTGACCCGAAAACAGACTTGGGCATTAGATATCCAAGTCGGCTTTCACACAAGTAAATATCAAGAAGAGGAAATCTTGCAGCTTTGTAGAAAGTCCAATTAATTGAGCACAGATATGGAAATGGTATAGCAACACTTTCCACTGTCATATTAAATGAGTTCCTGTATACATTATCTTAAATATTCTACAATACCCTAGGTAAAGCACTAGCTGTCTTCATAACTTATAAACTTTAAAATTGGTGCACAGAATTCAATATCTGGAAAAAAAACAATAATTCTTTGGAAATGTTCACAGCTTGGAAAGATTTGGTTTCTCTTTAGATGGTTTAAGATCATCTTTGTTTGATAAATAAAGTGCCTAGTGTGATTTGGCAGTGCTATGCTTACATGCTAGGAAGTCTTAGACTAATCTGCTGCTAGTAGATTTAAGGAACTTTAAGAACTTGTGAAGTTAAAGTGCGGAATACATTTAAATATAAACACACAGCTGTTCATACCCAGAAGGATGCATTTTCTGACTGCACATCATATATGCATCAAACACCAAAACAGATGTCTGAAATAATTATTGTCACACATAACATATGAAAAGCTGTGTTTTAATATCCATAGTAGCATTTATTCCACTAACATTATTCACATGATTGATGAAATACTAGTTTGGTCATTATATAAATTGCATCCAAAATATGCATTGACGTCATTAATGAAGGAATGAGGTTGCAATAACATTAAAGTGTCAGAGCAAAGCTCTATTTTATGTCAGTAATAATAAACCAGATATCACTACAAGAAATGGTCAAGCCATTAAGGGAACTATTACTAAATAAACTATTCTAAATACAGAATTTGTTATATGAGGGGAAGCAACCAAGCAGTTTAAAACCTTAGCTTTTAAACAGGGTCTTTGCTAGTTAAAGGGACACAAGTCAAAATTAAACTTTCCTGATTTAGCTAAAGCAACTTCCATTATCAAATTGTGCCCAATCTTATATGTACACTTTCTGAGTCACCAGATCAAATATACGTTTATGAGTCTGTAATTGGCTGATGGTCATCACATGATATAGTGGGTCAGCAAATTAATGTAAGGTTTAAAATTTATTTAAAAAAATCTGCTAATTTAAAAAAAAAAAAAAAGTAAGTGCTATCGCACTGTATGTTATGCTGTATATAATGGCCATTTAAGAGATTACATTAGATTTTATATTGAAAGTAAATGAACAGAAATAAATAGGAGACTTATGTATAGCAAAACAGTATCAGATTTGTAAAAGAATGAGCAATATCTGGGCCCTTACGTTATATCACATCATTTTGTGTAGTTTTATGTTAAAATGTGTAACTGCACTTATGGAACCATGCAGTTGTGTGGCTCTAGCAATTCAGAGCAATTTTCTACTGTTTTTAGCATGTTCTGCATCACAGTTATATGGAATAAGCTGGTTAATGTAAACAGCACATTGGTAGAAGTTAAAGGATACTGGCTAATATAAATATATGAATATTATTTGCTTGGTTTCATCTCTGCCTTTCCAGTTTGGGGTGTGTCCCAAGACAGTGTTAAGTAGTCTTTAGATCCACAGCTGGCTAAATAATTTGGACCTATTTCAGCAAAGCAAGAGATTCCCAGACAAGTGCCTCCACCCTACCCAGCTTGCCACAGACAAAAAAATACTTGCTTAGAAAGAATAAGACATATCTAATACAAGCAGAAAGAGATGGGTATTGGAACTACAGACGTCAGTATGCCAACCACAGAAATAAAATGTAATTCAGGCATAAAATGAGGAAACAAATTAGAAAACAAATTAATATGGTTTTAAGTGTGAATAACATTTCACTTTCTTTCGTCAATAAATACATGGATTGATATGTGTCTATCAGAACCCTTGGGCAATTTTAAAATAAAATGTTACTAAATAGGAGAATAGGTGAGTGATGGAGACAGTAAATTACACAAAATTTATAAGAAAACAAAGACCAAGAGAAAAAAAGGAAAGGTCTGGAAGGTTATTATTCTCTCTATTCTGAAAAAAACAAGCACATTTATTTTAGACATTTATTGAAAATCCATTATTATTATATATACAGAATTAAAAGGACAGTAAAGTCAGAATAAAATTTCCATTATTCAGATAGAGCATATTTATTCAATTAACTTTCTAATTTACTTTTATTATCAAATATATTTTGTTCCTTTGCTGAAAAGCATACTTAGGTAAGCTTATGAACCACAATTCACTACTAAGTGCTAGGTGCTGATTGGTAATTACTCTTATATGTCTCATTATGGGGTCAATTTATTAAGCAGCGGATGCTGCATTGACGCCCTGTAGTCTATGGTCCGACAGAAACAAAAGTAAAGAAGCAGCGGTCATAAGACAGCTGCTCCTTAACTTCTCTGCCACCTTTTAGGCGGTGGACTGAAATCATCCCGATCCGATCAGGGTTATTGACGGCCCCTGCTAGTGGCCGATTGGCCACCAGTGAGAAGGGGGCGGCATTGCACAAGCATTTCACAAAGCTGTTGGCATTTAGCAAGGTCGAGCGGACATGATTAACTACAGCAAATCATGTCCGCTCGGCTATTAATAAATCTACCCCAATGTGTTCAGCGAGCTTTCAGCAGTGCATTGCTCATGTTTCAGCAAAGTATACCAAGAGAATGAAGCAAATTTGATCATATAAATACATTGGAAAGTAATTTAAAATTGTACATTCTAACTGAATCATGATTTAGTTACATGTCCCTGTAAGTATGCCAATTACCAATGCTGCAATTTTTACCAACAAGCACACCAACCCTATTTAAATATATATCGGACTATGAGCAGACCAGCTGGACAGAGTTGTTCTTATCTCCTAACTGATTACGTATTTCTCTATTTTTCAAGATTACAAGTTTTTACCTTGAGTGCAGTAAGTAGTAAAAAGTAATATAGATCATTACTGACTAAAATACATTTCAGTACTGCTATATGGGATTTAAATTCTCCATAATGTATACAGTCTTTTTGGTAAAACATGGAATGGATATTTGCACAGGCTTTAATATTTTATTCAGAGCTGGGGACATTTCTCTTTACAGAGACATGGAAATAAAAATTAAGCTTTCATGATTCCGATAGAGCCTACAATTAATAAAAAAAACTCTCCATTTATCAAATGTACCTCTTTCTTTGGTATCCTTTGTTGATTTTAGCTCCTATTAAAGAAAGCATACATAGGTAAGCTTAGCAGTGTGCACTATATGGCAGCAATATTTGTAACACTGTAACAATGCATATGGGCCTGCTTTACAAGTAGAACATAATGGATAGGGTATGTGGAAAGTTCAAATTGTTAACCAGAGTATCTTAGCTCTTTATACTTTTAAACATTAAATACATTTTCTGAGCATAATATTAAGGTTATTTCCCCCCACCCTCTAATCCTTAGAGCCGCAATGTTGAAATCTGTCTTTCACTACATTCCAGTGCTCACCTGTTTGCATATGTGCAGCAGCTCCCTTTCAGATATTTTTAGTGTAAACCAGGTTCCATAATGGCAGCACCCGTGACTAGATGGAGGTGCATTATCCCCTTAACGAAGGACGACGTACGCCATACGTCCTCAAAAAAAATACACTTAACGACCGAGGACGTATGGCATACGTCGTCGGTCTGGAAAGCAGCTGGAAGCGATCCTGATCGCTTCCAGCTGCTTTCCGGTTATTGCAGGATGCCTAGATATCGAAGCATCCTGCAATAACCATTTTTACCCCTCCGGTGCAGAGAGAGCCACTCAACGCATTCGTTGGGTGGGAGCTGAAGTGGGAAGCGGGTGGGCGGCCATCGATGGGTTGCAAGGCAGAGAGGGGGTGGGATCAGGGGCGGGATCACCTGGGACGCGCATAGACACACTCGCAAGCGTGCACGTGGGCGGAGGGCGGGAGCGTGCACGGGGAGGGAGCGGGTGGGAACCGCTACACTGCAGAAAATAAGTTTTGTAAGTGGGAGAAAGGGGGGAGGGAATGCCCCTTGAAATAAAAAAAGGGATCTGGGAGGAGGTGGGGGGTGATCTTCGTGGGGGGGAAGCTACACTACAGAAAAAAAAAATCTATTATATTGTAAACTGGGTACTGGCAGACAGCTGCCAGTACCCAATATGGCTCCCAAGAAATTAGACAGGGAGGTTAGAGAGCTGTTTGGGGGGTGGGATCAGGGAGTTTGGGGGCTAAGGGGGGACCCTACACAGCAGCATATGTAAATATGCTTTAAAAAAAACTATTGATATTCAAAGATTCCTTTTATTTTAGTACTGCCAGACTTTCTGCCAGTACTTAAGATGGCGGGGACAATAGTAGTGTGGGGGAGGGAAGGGAGCTGTTTGAGAGGGATCAGGGGGTGTGATGTGTCAGGTGGGAGACTGATCTCTATACTAAAGCTAAAATTAACCCTGCAAGCTCCCTACAAGCTCCCTAATTAACCCCTTCACTGCTAGCCATAATACACGTGTGGTGCACAGCGGCATTTAGCGGCCTCCTAATTACCATAAAACAAACCCAAAGCCATATATGTCTGCTATTTCTGAACAAAGGGGATCCCAGAGAAGCATTTACAACCATTTTTGCCATAATTGCACAAACTGTTTGTAAATAATTTCAGTGAGAAACCTAAAGTTTGTGAAAAAGCTGACTATTTTTTTTTTTATTTGATCGCATTTGGCGGTGAAACGGTGGCATGAAATATACCAAAATGGGTCTAGATCAATACTTGGGGTTGTCTACTACACTACACTAAAGCTAAAATTAACCCTACAAGCTCCCTAATTAACCCCTGCACTGCTGGGCATAATACACGTGTGGTGCGCAGCGTCATTTAGCGGCCTTCTAATTACCAAAAAGCAACGCCAAAGCCATAAATGTCTGCTATTTCTGAACAAAGGGGATCCCAGAGAAGCATTTACAACCATTTTTGCGATAATTGCACAAGATGTTTGTAAATGATTTTAGTGAGAAACCTAAAATTTGGAAAAATGTAACGTTTTTTTTTTTATTTGATCGCATTTGGCGGTGAAATGGTGGCATGAAATATACCAAAATGGGCCTAGATCCATACTTTGGGTTGTCTACTACACTACACTAAAGCTAAAATACCCCAAAAAGCTCCCTACATGCTCCCTGATTAATCCCTTCACTGCTGGGCATAATACACGTGTGGTGCGCAGTGACATTTAGCAGCCTTCTAAGTACCAAAAAGCAACGCCAAAGCCATATATGTCTGCTATTTCTGAACAAAGGGGATCCCAGAGAAGCATTTACAACCATTTATGCCATAATTGCACAAGCTGTTTGTAAATAATTTCAGTGAGAAACCTAAAGTTTGTGAAAAAAATTGTGAAAACGTGAACGATTTTTTTTATTTGATCGCATTTGGCGGTGAAATGGTGGCATGAAATATACCAAAATGGGCCTAGATCAATACTTTGGGATGTCTTCTAAAAAAAAAAATATATACATGTCAAGGGATATTCAGGGATTCCTGACAGATATCAGTGTTCCAATGTAACTAGTGCTAATTTTGAAAAAAAGTGGTTTGGAAATAGCAAAGTGCTACTTGTATTTATGGCCCTATAACTTGCAAAAAAAAGCAAAGAACATGTAAACATTGGGTATTTCTAAACTCAGGACAAAATTTAAAAACTATTTAGCATGGGTGTTTTTTGGTGGTTGTAGATGTGCAACAGATTTTGGGGGTCAAAGTAAGAAAAAGTGTGTTTTTTTCCATTTTTTCCTCATATTTTATAAAAAAAATTATAGTAAATTATAATATATGATGAAAATAATGGTATCTTGAGAAAGTCCATTTAATGGTGAGAAAAACGGTATATAATATGTGTGGGTACAGTAAACGAGTAAGAGGAAAATTACAGCTAAACACAAACACTGCAAAAATGTAAAAATAGCCTTGGTCCCAAACGGACAGAAAATGGAAAAGTGCTGTGGTCATTAAGGGGTTAAATGTATTGTAGTGTTTAGTGTCCTTTTAACGGATAGTGCAGAGAGCGATTTGAGCCTGCTCATTGTGCTTGTATTACAAGTGGTGAGTTAAATGTTACCCTTGTTAAGTTAAGTATTTTATGCTTAAATTTCATTGAAATACTATTTCACTGAACTACATGAAGAACTCCACTATTTTTCAATCAAGTATTATCTGACATTAATTTTACTCTGTGCCGCCATAGAAGTCTTTTATGTGAGGAATTAACGCCTTTATACTCACAGACATGCAGATTTTAGTGCACACTAGACTATCCATTGAATAAATATATAAATATTTATATGAATGCAAAAATAGAAGTGGTATAGATTGTGCTCGAGCAATGTGATTGCACCATATCACTAACATTTCTGGGCTCTACATGTAATGTATACCATAGTGAGCAAGACACATGCACACTCCTGAAATATATGGTCTCATGGACCATAAATTTGTTAGACGTAATATCCAGTTTTCATCGTTTACTCCTGCTCAATCAAGAAAGTTTAACTTTTACTAGATTCACTAGACACCTTTATGTAATTTCATTCAGATCCAATCATCTGTATCCCATAACCTCCACATCTTTAGATCATTTCACCAGAGAATCCCAACAAACACTAAGGAAATATTTGGTGCACATTGATAAGCAAACAATACACCGGCTAAAATGCAAAAAACTAGACATCAAAGCAAAGGTTAAAACTATTTAGGGACTGCAATCCAAAATGATATAAATGTATAGAACAGTGTTTTTGTTGTACTTCAAAATCTTCATCCATATGAAAAGCAGCTTTTAAATATGTAGACAAAATGTTTAAATTGTATTTATAAATTGTGCATTTCCTACTACTTGGCTTTACGACACCTCCTACTAATGCTTGATGAGGAATATCTGGAATTACCTATCATATAATTAGTATTAGCAGGAAGTATCTATTAGTAAATTAATATTTGTAGGAAATGCTAGCCGGTGAGGAATAGGAGAAGCACAAAGGTAATACAACAGTATTAGTTGCAGTTAAAAGGTGTCACCCAAATATAGAATCACTTAAAGGGACAGTATACACCAATTTTTATATAACTGCATGTAATAGACACTACTATAAAGAAGAATATGCACAGATACTGACATAAAAATCTTACTTAGAAGCTTCCAGTTTAGCACGGTTGATGTGGTTGTCTGGGACACCCACTGAAAGGGGCTGGGTAAGCAAAAAGAGCAGACACTCCCCGCCCCTTCCCTGCATATGAAAAGACAGATAACATAAACAGGAGCCTGCAGGAGTATACATCTGGCACTGTGGGGCTTGGTTAGGAGTCTGAAAATCAACACAATGTTCTTAACAAATCTTTAATAAGCGATTATTTGGGACTTTCACATGTATATATATATATATACATGTATATATATATATATATATATATATATATATATATATATTAGTACATCTCTGTAGGGTATAGCGCCACAAACGCTCTCACCGTAAGTTCATGCGCTGAAAAACTCTGCCTGTTACTTCACTTACTGTACGGCATAATGGAGAGTGAGTCTAGGGTTGCTGGGGAAATGTATGCAGCTTGCACGATGCGTCTGTTCAGCACACCAAAGAATTAACACGATAATGTACAGTGCAGCACACTACAGCCCAATAATGTTGAAAAGCAGCCTCTCGATAAAATCCAAGAAGTTTATCATTCCATTTAAAAACATAGACAACGGCACTCATAAGAACACATCTTCATAAGATACCATCACAATGAACACAGGTTCACCTGCATACGCGTTTCGTGCATGCGCACTTGGTCACTGCATAGGTAGCCACCTGTGCACACCTCTTTTAAACAACTTACTTT